>NC_038256.2:38479215-38485701 GCF_000004515.6 Glycine max | reverse complement strand
TTACATTCAGTTTGGTCTATTTAAAAAATAATAATTCAATCATTTATATTCTTAGAGTGAAAATAATTCTTTTGAAACAATAATTGTTTTTGAATTTGGGACACGAATAGAACCATTTTTTTTATTAATTATATTTGATACGTGAAAACTTGTTTCATTTCTTGGAAAGCCAAAGGATAATATATTATAGATCATAAAAGACCATGATATTTGACACAAGATGTATCAAACATCAGGCCAAATTAAAAAGATAAATAGTGACCCATAGTATCCCACATGGACTTAAACGGACCCAACATACCCAATAAATGTACCAGAATCCTTCCCTGCTAGACTAGTCACTTGCTGCTAAATTAAACAAAACAAACCCAAGGTGCCGTTTATATTAGAAAAAAGCAGCACACGAAGCCCTTATAACAGACCAAAACTACTCCCATTGACCTAAGTGAGCACTTTGACCCTCTTTCATAACAATCATCCATAAATCCATCCCTCCTCCCAAATGCTACTGCTTCGTCCAGTTCCTCCCCCCAGCTCTACCATTGTGATCGTATGTGCTATTTATCTCATCATCTTCAAACATTCATTTGGTACCAAAGTCCACTCCCTCCCAAATGAAAACTTGTCTCATTATAAATTAATTCACTTATATATAAAAACTATGGAATCCAACTAATCTTTATACAATGATTATAAACATAATAAAAATTGTATAAAAAATAAGTCTCATAAACAATCAGAAAAAACATGATATTAAATTATTCAATTTTCCGTTACTTTTTGAATTTATTTTTCATGTAATTTTTACTATTTGTGATCATTTTTAGTTGAAATATTAGGCGTTCTATATTTTTCATGTACAATTTCGACTCATTTTAAAAATATAAAGACCTAAAATGATTTTTAAAAAAAAATTAGAGACCAAAGTAAATATTAAAAAATATAAATGACTAAAAGTATATTATATTAGTCTTTATTTTATCCATTTTTTATCCCTCGTTTATTTTATATTTGAGATTAATTTTAAGCAATAAAATAAACAAGATACTAAAAATGAAAAAAAAATTAGAGGGACTCAAAATTAGAATATGAAAAAATTAAAGAACTAAACTTAATTAACTCATAATGTATCTATTTTTTTACAAGAACCCATACTATATCTATTATGCATATGTTAAACGAGCTAGTTAGCTTAGTGTCTCTCATGTTAATCATGGGTCATGGATTCAAACTCTATTTTGATTTATTTTTTTTGTCATTTCTAAACCATGTACTCTCTCACCGTACAAACATAGATTTTTCTTTACACAATTGAAATTACAAAATTACATAATCACCATATAATTTCTTATACTTGATTTTCTTTTTATCCATAAAATATTTATCAATTTTAACTTTTGATCTTTTTCATAACAGTTTTATTATTCTTATTGTTATTATTTAATATTTTCATATTGCACTAGCTATTTATTTCAACCATTACACTATTTAAATCATATATTTTCATTGTTTTAGCATTATATTTTAAAATGTTGATAATCGATTGATATTGTAATACTTATACGCAATGGCAGTTAAAAATATGCAATGATAACCCTACCGATCAACACAATGAAAATATGACTTCAATTTAAGTATGTGTTATTTTTATTTTATTTTAAACTCAATTGAGATTTTTTTAAAGATATAATATAAGATTAATAGTATAATGATATATAATAATTAAAATTGTAATTAAAATAATAGTTATTTAAATAAAAATTATAAGAGTTCGAATTAATTAAAATTAAAATTATTCAAAAAAATATTCATAAAATAAAAAACTTAAATATATCATGCATATAAATATATCAATTTATGTTATTTTATGTTAAACACTTATTAATTTCCCGCTTTCGACGATCACAAATTTTAACTAGTAACTAACTTTTCAACTATGTGAAGAATAATCTTTGTCCTCCCTCTAGTCATCTTCATGACCTTTCTTTCCTCGTGCCCTCTACTTTTATCTCTCTCCTAGCCGAGGTCAAGATTAAGAAGATAAAAAAAAAAAAAAAACCAACAAATCCTATTTTTGAATAATTAGCCAATTTCCAATCCTCCAGTGATTTTTTATAGCAACGAAAGCATTACATTATTGGTGGCCACGAATGAACCATTTTTTCGATCATAGCTATATATACCTATCATCGTTCCAAAAGTAAGGGCAGGGAAGGGGGAAAAGCAAAGAATTAGCCACCAACAGCAACAACAGCAAAAGAGAAGGAAAATGGGAAACAAATACGTTGCATTGTTGTTGGTGGTGTGCCTTATGGTGGGTGTTGGTGTGGAGGCGATTGACCTAACCCAGGTCGAACATGATTGCTACGGTTATTGCTACAATGGTTGCGTTTTTTACCACCACTTTTGCGATTGGTGGTGTCAAGGCCGTTGCGATAGGCCAATTCTTATGGGGTAAGTTAATTTGTCTCCCTGTCATTCATTCTTAGATACATGCATGCATGTATGCACCCCTCTCGAATGATATTCTAATCACAAAATATTACAAAGCTTGGAAAAATTTTAAGATTTAATACATCACTAGGTTTCACAACTTTTTGAAATTTTTTAATTATATATAGACTCCTAAACTAGAAAACAAAATTTGTTTTTATGGGATGGTGATTCAGACATTAGGAATGTTCATTGGGTGGATTCAAATATAGTTTGCAAGGATAGAAGTGTTGGAGGTTTAAGAGTAAAGAATTTGAAGATTTTTAATATATGGCCCTGATAGGAAATATTAGTGGAAAAGAGTCTTTTGTGGTACAAGGTTCTGGTGGATTTATATTGAACCAGGGTATGAAGCGGTTAATATGGAAGATTTTCGATTGAGTAAAATTTGGAATAAAATAGTATACTACTTTTGAAGGCGGTTATGTTTGTTTGGAGAATATTGCAGGATAGGATCCCTACAAAACAAAATCTTAGTTGAAGAGGTATAGTAGATGTGGATGACGTGTGGTGTGTAGGGTGTCAACTAAGGAGAAGAGGAATCTGCAAAACATTTGTTTGTGGAATGTAAAGTGTTCTCTCAGGTGTGGCAAGAATGTGTTAAATGGTTTGGCTTTGTTACTGTTATGCATAATGATGTTATAGGCCATTTCGTCAATTTATGGGTCCTGTGAGGGGTTCATCAGTAGACATGAAAAGGTTGGGCAATTGTTATGGTTTGCTGTGGTGTGGTCGTCGGTGTGAGGAGTAATAAAAAGATATTTTAGGGGAAGAATTCCACTTTTATCTCAGAGATCATTGCTGTGGAGTCTGTCAAGTTTGTATATCCTCTCTCTTCATTGTTATTGAATCCTTATTCTTGCCTTGGGGGTGTCTAATATGTGGAGAAGATCTGTGTTGTTGGTATCACGAGCTTCAAAGATTTGGGGTGTAAGTAGGGGTGGAAATGAGTCAAGTTAAGTCAAGTTTTACACTTGAATTTGGCTTGAATAAGGCTTAAACTTGGCTCATTACCTGTCCTTTTTTTAAAGGTTCGATTCGGCTTACGTAAAAGTTTGACTTGGCCTACGAGCCTATATGAAAGCCTACTTAAAGACATCTTTAACTAATTAATTGTTTTAAAATTTAGTGAAATACTAACTAAAAAAATAAACTTATAAAATTTCGTATAAATAATGTACAACTCAAAAAATAATCGATAAACAAAATCATATTGAATTAAAGTTGTTAAAACACAAAGTATATCAAAAGAAAATGAAAAAAAGAACATAATATTAAAAAAAATATATGGATTATAGATGATTTATACAAATATTGTCAAATAAAAATATTTAAATTGTCTGAAAATGTCTTTATAAAATATTCTTTTTTTTTAAAGTATTAATCTGATTGCATTATCCTTTTAACTTAAGTCTTTTTCTTTTTAAAAAATTTTCACATGCAAGTGAACTCTTTAAGCACCTTATGTCACTTTATCCTATCATTCATAATGTCATAAAAATGGTATAGATGATAGTTATTATTATTATTATTATTATTATTACTTGAACAAGCCGGCTTGTCAAGTTTAACAAATTTTTTTATAGTTTAACTTTGACATTTTTATCTAAAAAAACTTTTTAAAAAACTTAAGTTTAATCTCTATAATAAACAAGTCAAACTGAAGCAAACCTTAAATAGGCCGAGTCAAAGGCTCTTGACAAGCGACTCGACTTATTTTCATCACTAGATTTTCATCCCTAGATGTAACTCACATATTAGAAGCGTATGTCTCTAATGTAATTGATATTATGCATTCTATAATTGTTTTTTTTTTTTTGTTTGGGTCTGGTAGGGGTACACCTTGTACTTCTCTTTCCACTCTATTTTTAATAATACTTATTTGCTGTTAAAGAAACTGGGAAAAAGTTATAATTGAATTTTTAACTTTCTACAATTTTTTTGTAATTATGACGGCTTTAAGCAGTCATAACTATAGTAATTTGTTGTGATTTTAAACTTCATAGATCCAATTATAAAATATAAAAAAAAACTCAATTATGATTTTTTTTAGTTTCAGAACCTAATTTAAAATTTTCAAATAATTTAAGACGTGTATTAATATTTTTTTATCTGGATAATATTCTTGAATGTTAACTAATACTGTTTTTTTTTTCCTAAGTGTGTCGGATGGACCAACTAATTATCCCTCCGGAGGCACCCAGTTAGGAGTAAGTTTTATCTCTTTAGGATCTCCTGCGTGCGTTATAATTTTGAGTGTTCATTTTATAGAGTTTTATTTTTTTATCCTCTTAATTAATTCATTTTTCATATTATGTATTTTTTCTTATTTTATTGTGATTTTTAGATTTAACTTATGAAAGAGAAATCATTTTTTTAAAAATTAAATTATTATGATTAGTATGTCATTATTTTAAATTATAACAATCACTATTATTTAAAAAGATAAATTAAATTGTTTTGTACGGTACTGTATGTAAGGTATAGTTAGAGGGGTAATATTTAGAAGGTGAAAAAAAAGAATTTTGAGTGATTATATGAAGTGTAAAACACAAAAAGTTCAGATATCGAGTTTGAGTGATTATTTTAGCATTCTGATTTTTTTTATCCATATTTTATATACACTTGATTTTTTTTAATCTCTCATTCTATCAAATCATATCACCTATTAATACCTATATTTTTTTTTCTCTTTTTCTCTCAAAATGTTAAATAACATATAAAAGTATCTATACATCATTATTGGTTATTTTATGGACTCAAATAAAAATAATTTTTTGGTTGATCCTATAAAATTTGAAGCCCAACTCAAGTTATTGGTGACCAATTTTACGACCTCTAGTCTAGATCACTCCTGTCATACAAAAGTATTTTCATCCAATTTAAAATACCTAATTGTAAAATATTTTTCTTTACTTTACATATTATATTAAATCGGTCTTTCTATTTTTTAATTTATTATTTGACTTCACATATATTTCAAAATATAGTTGATGTTAACCGTTGATTTTTGTCATTACATTCCTCAAATATTCATTTGAATATTTTGTGTAAAATATAATATTAATATAAGTTTTATGTTAAAATAGTTTAAAATTAATTTTTTTTATTTTTTTATAATCTTATATATTATTTTTTAAAATATAATATATAAGATTACATTTTATTTTCACATAAATTAGAATATATACATTTATATAAATTTTATTTTTATTTTATATATTATATTTATCTTTTAAAATAAAGCTTGTAATTTAGTGATAATTTTATTTATTTATATTAAGATATTCATGTTATTTATTATGACATAGATAAAAAAAATAATATCAATAAATTACATACATAAATATTTCGAAAAATAAAAAATATTATCATTTTATTTAATTATGTATCTTTATTATATAATTTAATTCTTTAAAAAAATTGTACCTAATTAAATAAGATTAAATATAAATAAAAATACTATTATAATGAATAACAAAAATATCTTAATATAGGTAAAAAATATTATCATTAAATCACATATATAAATATTAAAAAAATAATAAAACAATATCATTTTATGAAATTATAATTTATATAAAAAATATACATTAAAGATTAATTTTATATTTATTTTATAAAATAAGTTTTAAATAGTGTGATAAAAACATAAGATTATAAAAATATAATATATAAGATAAAAAATAAAACTTACATAAATATACATATTTTAGTTTATATGAAAATAAAATTTAATCTTATATATTATATTTTAAAAGATAATATATAAAATTATAAAAATATTATAAATTTAAAAAGAATAAAATTTGAATTTTAAATTATTTTCATATAAAATTTATATTAATTTTATATTTTACATCAAATATTCAAATAAATATTTGAGTGTAATAATAAAAGATTATATTTTTTACTTTAAAGATCATAGTTGTGATCATTCCTTATGGACAATGATTAGTCAAATGTTAAAATTAACTATTAAGAGAAGTAAGA
>NC_038256.2:38324198-38478938 GCF_000004515.6 Glycine max | reverse complement strand
GCTTGACAGTAATACCATTAAAATATTATCAATGTTATTCTGGTTCTCTTCTATTATTTCAGACTAATTGCCCTTTATTTCTTTCTTTCTCGTTTTTATATCTTGCTTAATCTTCATATAGTCTTTATGTTATTAATGTTAAGTTCCATTGTAAATTTTTTACCATATATATACATATATAAAATAAAAAATTAATTATATAATTACTTAAAAAAATTATGCGCGTTTACTTTTTAATCTTAATCATTCAAATAAAATATAGCAATATATATTTATTGTTCTTACTTTTTATAATAATCAAGCATTCTTACTCGTAAGTAATTTTATTGGTTAAACTAATTAATAAATCTTTAAGAGTGTGTTTAGTTTGCATTTTTTATTTTTTATTTTTATTTCTTGTTTTCATTGTCTGAAAACTGTTTTTATTTTTAAAATATTAGAATTTTAAAAATATATTTGATTTGATTTTTTATTTTTTACTTTCAAGAAATAAAAATATTGAAAATGTGTTTTCAAAAGAAAATATTTTAGATTTGCTTAAAATTACATTTTTTGCCACCACATTTTCATTTTACCCAAAATGAGGTTCTTAGTGTTAACTGAAAACACTGAAAATGAAATTTTATTGTTTACAATTTTTTGTTCGTTTGAAAAAATATTTTCTGAAAATGTTTTAAAAAATCCAACCAAACGTATTTTTATCACCATTTTCTATTTTCAGTGAAAATGAAAACTGAAAACTGAAAATAGTCAAATCAAACAACTCCTAAAATATTTTAGAATTTTCAAGTAGATTTCTAATAAAACTGAAAAAGTATGTCCTTGAAAGAACAAGAAAATCACCATTTATGATGGCCTTAAAAACTCAAGGAGTCAATTAATCCTATGATATTTATTTTGTTAGGAAACAAATCAATGATGTTACTCATATGTTTGATAGCAGGGATGAATCTAAGAGTGTATTAGAGGGGAGATCAATTTTTTTTACATAATTATTTAAACATTTAACTTTTAACAAATAATTATTTAATAAATAAATAAATTTAAAATTATTAATTGTGGGTTTAAAACTAGATATATGATCTATTACTAGAAAAACAATTAAGCATGTATCAACTCAAAAATATATATTTTTTTATAAATTTTAATTTTAGTTTTTTTTTTAATTTTAATTTGTTTGCCTCCCTTGGATGTCACTGCTTGTTAGGGTACTCCATCTTTACTTAGTCTATACTTTTGACCATGTTACTTCCTACATTGAGCAGTTGATTATTACCGAAATGATATAAGTATATTTCGGTTAAAAAAAATTACAAAATTTAAATTTTATCAAAATCCAAATATTTTCTAAAAAAAATTTCTGTCTCTGATGGTCGTTGATAATAGTGAAAAATCATCGGCGATAAATAGTTTTTGATGACTAATCAATGAACACATTTTTGTAAGGTTTAACTATCATTTAATTTACATTGGCACAACTTTAAATGTTAATTCTTATATTGAAAATTTTGTAGTCCCTACATCTACATTTTAGTTAAGGATTGGTCCAAGATTTAAGTTTGTTGATGAAGTGGCTTATATATGTGGTTGACGTGGAAAACATGGATGATATATGATAATGACATAGTTGAAAGTTAATCATTTAATTTGTATAGTTGATAGTATTTGAGAATAAGTTGTATTACTTCACAATTTAGTCTTTGTGTGAAAAACATGCAAGTTTTACTCTATATGTTACGATTATTAACACAAAATAGTCCTAGTTACATTCTTCTGCAACTCTGAATTTTGAAGCTTAACCATCGTTATTAAAATTTAAAACCAGAGTCACAGTCACCTTCCAACAATGGTTGAAATAGTCTTCTACGTGCATAAGAAGGCCATCAATGACAAGTATTTAAAGGCGTAAGTAAGATATTAACCCAACGACGATTTGCAACAATTACTAGCGTGTAAAAAACCATCTACCATGAACTTATTTGGATAACGCATGTAACTAGCTTTCATTCTAATTAATAAGGAACTTGCTTTTACTTTCTTGTCTTCGAAAGTAGAAAAATTCTGTTAAACACAGTTTTAGCGGAAAATCAAACACCCCCCCTATCTAGACAATCTAAACGAGTTAATATTTGGAAATAAGGAAACTTAATGGTTACTTAAAAAAAACTAGAATTTCTTAATTATATAATTAATTCCTTAATTGTAATCAAAGTAATTAATTATGAAACAAGTTATCTTTTTAATTATTCTTGAATTAATTAAAATTATATTAATTGTAATCAAAGTAATTATGACACAAGTTATCCTTTTAATCAAATATTTTGAAAATATTACAACAAAAAAATGATTTGTTTAATAATAGGCTTAGTGCATTTTTTTCATTTTTGGGAAATTTTATCTCAAATAAATTAATTTGGGCGCATTTTATTTTTAATTTTTCATAAATTTACAGATTTTATCCTCCATCATTTATTTTCAAATTTTATCCCAACTTATGCTTATTAATGGCATGACGGAGGATAAAAGTTACAAATTTCTTAAAAATTAGAGATAAAAATTACAATTAAACTATACAACACATACAGCCATATTTCTACGTTGCAGAATCATAATAAATATAGCAATAATTAAAAACCAACACTATTAAAAAATTTAAACCACCAGAAATTGCAACTTGAGGACGTCAGTTACAATTGTACGAAAATGATATATAATTATAGTATTTTAATAATTAAATAACCTGATTAAACTATTTAAGAATTGAAAAATCTAATTAAACTTTTATAAATAATTGAGGCAACCAATTGTATAATTAAGCAAAAAAACAACATGAGAAATAAATAAAAACACTTAAGCTCTTTTTTTATTTTATCAAAACACTTAAAATGCAAAAGGGTGGGAGGTTTCCAATTAGATGAAAGATGTGGGATTAAATTTCACTAAACTTCAATCTCAAGCATTACCAAGAACATTTATCTAATTTATACTTTCAAATTTCAATTTTAAAATCAACCCACAAAATTAAGCCTTAATTCCTTAGATAACAAGGGCCTAAATCCACTAATTAAACCCTGACATATTTCTTAAATAGATTAATTGATAAGATACAAGCTAATAACCCAAAATCTCTTCCTAGATACAAGGTCTACTAGGTGATTAACTTCAGTTCTAGATTCAATAAGAATTTTCCAACCGCAAATCATATCAAACAACAATTTACGGGTGATAAAACAACAAATTAAAAGGCATTAGGCATAGAATTATTTTTTACTGTAGCATTAGGCATAGAAGTTAAACACTAACATAGTAGCATAAAAATGGATGATGAATCAAAGCAAGTACGTCAGTTTACCTACATTTAATCTCCATAATAGGGAGTTTAACGACTGATATATAGTAGTAAAGAAAGCTAAAATAAAAAAAATGAAAACTGAAGAAGGATCTTCACTTTTATATTAGAGTTAGAAGCAAGTTTTTTTTTTTTTTGAAGTAGATAAAATACAAAGTGTTTGTTAACTCAACAATTTTTTTTATAAAGTGTTTTTTTTATAAACAGAAAAACAATTTTTATCCTGACCTACAAAGTGTTTTTTTTTATATAAACAGAAAAACAATTTTTATCCTGACCTTTCTTAACTCAAGATTATATCCAATCATTAGTTCATCACTAAGTGTTTGTTTAGTTGTGGGAAAGGAATTGCTATTCTGGAGTAAATTTCTTTAGAAAAATATGAATTTCACATTTTTTTAATTTAATTTAAATATTTATTCTCAATTCTTTTTTTTTTTTTTCTCTTTCACACCACTACATACACCCTAAGATTTTCTCTATAATAATAGGTAAGACTGTTACCATCTTTAACACCAAGTATCTTCGGGCTCAACACAAATTCTTTGTGACTTGTTTCAAGTAACGACCCAAGTATTTTTTACACAAAAATGTTTCCTAGCTCAAAATCAACGTATTATTTTACTCGATCAAAGCTTCTTTTAAGCTTAAACCGGTTTCAGTGAGAGATAATGGCATAAGACTTGGCTTGGCATGCGTGACAATGAAGGATTTTTCACTTGGCAGCTGCAACAAATTTCTTGCAGATTCATTTTAAAAAAAGAAGAACATATGATATTGCTGTTAATTAAGTTTATCATTTTTTTATCATAAAACTAAATAATGCATAAAATCATGTCTTTTTTTTTTTTCTAATAAAGGCTCTCGCTGGCTCCTTTCAAAAAAAGAAAAGAGCAGGCTCTGGCTCATAATGGGCCTTATAATTAAAGGGAAAAAGAGAGAGAAGCTAGGTAAACAAATGGGAAACAGGAGGAAGGAACACATTAATATATATTCGGAGTGATCAAATTAATTCGTGTGCTTACATACAGTTTATATCCAGTAGTTTAACCAATTGAGTTTATCTCAATAACACACAAAGTTATTTTGATCATTTAATTTTCTTCCGTAATATTTGACAGGAACGCTTTTATATTAGTTTAAATAGTAACGTAATTGTGACGACAATGAAAACAACAAATAAAAAAAAATGAAATCATAACCAAAATTTATTAAACTAGGAAAACCCAAGAATTAGTCTATTAAAACCAAGTTTGATTTGAAGAGTTGATTTCTGCACAAGAAAAGATGAATTCGTAATTCTACAACACTTCTAATAATATATCTATTTTTTATAAAATAAAAAAGATTGCCTTTAGTTATTTGTGAAAATTATTGGTATGTTTGAAAAATATTTATTTTAACTCAAAATAGAGTATAAAAGAAAAGAAAACATAATGATTTAGAAAACAAATGATTATTAACTTTGCAAAAGAAACTAAATTAAGAAAAATAAATATTGACTTGATAGGATGATATGTCTGCATATATATGTATCTCTAAGTGCAATGAAAAATACAAAAAATCTTCTAAAAAAATAAGTGAGTTGTGACAATTTATTAATCCTAAACTATTATATTAACAAGATCACATTTAAATTGATCATTTTATTTAAAACCAAAATATTAAGTTTTACCTAAAGAATGTCCAATTTTTTTGTAAAACATATAGTGGAAACAATTTAAGATTATTAATTTGTTACCATTTATGAATCCTAAATTATTTGATTTAATACATATAAATTAATTGAATTTTATATGAAATATAAATTTTATTTCAAATATTTTAGAAAATTCCATAAAATATGGTTTGAAAGTTTAACATTACTAAGTTGTCACAATTCAGTTATATATCCTAAAATATTATATTAAAAACACATCACATTGAAAAAAATCATTTAAAATTAATTAGCTGTTAAATTATAAATTATAATTGTTTTAAAAATTCATAAATATAGCACGGAAATTTAAGGTTATTAAGTTATGAGAAATGCTAATTTGCATGAAAAAAAAATTAGTGGAATTTTCACGAACCTCGTATTCTAGATATCGGATAACATGTTTTATATATTTTTATTTTTTGAATTTATATTTACTTAGAAAAAAAGATAACCGTCTAATTAACAGTTCGTATGTTTAGTGCATATTTTCTTTCGCACCAAATAGCAACACTGTTAAGTTATTAAAATTCAAATATTCTAAAAAAATGGATTAAGAAATCGTATCTAAATCATTTTAAAAAAAATTGTATCTAAATTAACAAGATGCAAGCTTAATTAAATCAAGTTATCACAAATGAGGTATCCTTAAAAATAGTATTAACAAGACGCAAGTCTAAATTACCTCTGTTTTTTTATATTTATTCTTACTTGTTTTTTTTTATAAAGAAAATGGACAAGACAAGATTAACCAGGTTACTAGTTATTTAACAAGTCTCACTAATGGTTTTATAACTTTTGATAAATTTTAATCAATAAAAGAAATTGTTACAAAGAATATAATCAACATATATTAGTGTATTACTAGCTATAGCTAGTGCTCTGGGCTCCCAATCAGTTATATAGCTTAAATAATAAGAGCATGATATATCAGCATTCCTTAGAGTTTCATATACGAGTTTCGTTGTGGCTAGAAACAAATAGTTCGTGTAGGTGGCCATAGTTTGGGGCATGCATGCATGCATATATGGTGGTTCAACTGGATTATATACAGATGCATGGACTTCGCCTATACCCCGATAATTAGGGATAACACGTTATGCATTTCATACCAGGACATCCACCTCCTATCTTATAGCTACTTCACATGTATTACCCATGGATATGATTGAAAGAGCAAAATGTGCCCAGAACTTTGAGAAATTTTGTAAAAGATTTAAAATAGTTTTTCTTATATATAAACAATGGCTCCTATTTAAGGAGTTCTGATCCATTTTCTTTGTGTAGAAGACAATTTGCTAGCATGTTAATTATAGATATTATAAAAAAATAGTAATAAACAAGCACGAGAACAATTAGGGAAGCCGATGAGAAGTGTTCCACTTGTAACAAATTTTAGCAAGGAACCATAACATTTTTTGTGGTTCAGGTTCAGGTGTCATTCATCCAGTTATATATACACATCATTAATTATTACCAACAAAGTAAAAGAAAACAAATTAAGGAATATTAAGGTGAGATGGGAAACAAATACGTTGCATTGTTGTTGGTGTGCCTTGTTGTGGCTATAGGTGTTGAGGCAATAACCCTCGAGGAAAGACGAAAAGACTGCTACGATTATTGCTACAATGCTTGCATATACCCCGCGGTATTCTGCAAATGGTTTTGTGGTGGCCGGTGCAAAAACCCAATACTTTGGGGTAAGTTAACTTGTTACTTTCCATGTGAATTGTGATTCTTATCTCTCTCTTATTATATATTATATATTGTTAAAAATAAAATCATTTGAATGTCAACGTCGTATGGTGATTTTAAAAAGGCACATATGTTCATGGATCAGAATCCTCCATCAGCATGATAATTGTCTTATAATTTGATCGTACATAATGAGTTTGATTTCGATACAAAAATATTTTAATCTTAATTAGAGAATTTCTATGATACTCCATTAATTTGAAGGATTTTGATACTGTTAATTTTTTATTTATAAAGTTATTAAGTTAATTTTTAACCAATAGTTATTAAGTTATATTCTGATGTTATTATTTTGATCTTTAGTAATAAATTTATTAAATATTTCAATTTTGTCCCTATTTAATTAAAATATTATTTGTTAAATAAATTTTTTAACATCACAAAATCAAACCTCAACCAACATGTTAAATCTTTTCTTTTTTCTCTTTCTTTCAAAACCTCAAAAGACAGTTATGATTGTGCAAATGCGTCGTGATGGTGTCGAAACTCCAAAACACAGTCGTAATTGTGTAGCTAGCATTGAATGTTTCTGTCCATTACATATATAAACCAATCTAACCTAGGTGTACGTAGGCTATATTTTGTTTAATCAACAAATATCTTTATATATATATATATATATATATATATATATATATATATATATATATATTTGTGATCTCTTTGTGTTCTTCAATTGGCATTGTTTAAAATTATTTGACTGGATAAATTTTAAACAAAATAACAGATAATATAGCAGTAGTAGTAGTATTGATCGACTCATCGACATTGTTATTCTATTTTGTTTAATATTTATCACTAATTATGCTCCTTGTGACTATGTATTTTTTTTATTATTATCAAAACTTATCAACTCTAGACTCCGTAATTTAATTTGAATTATTATCTATCTATATATGTTGCAGAGACAGCTGACGAATATAACGGAAAAATAGGCACAAATAGCTTAGATGATGACGCATCAAAAAAGAAGTATCCTGTACCAACAGAAAAAGACTACAAGGCCTATCGCTCGGCCCCATCATCAACAGAAAAAGACAACAATGTCCCATCCCCATCAAATACGAAGAATGAGATGTAAGATAGACTGAAATGGAAACAGAGCACGAGCCCAAGTATCATTTTAGTAGAATGCATTTGTGTTTATATATATGGAGTGTGTTTGTCAAGGTTTTCTAGTTAGATGTAGCTTAATTAAAATGCTCGTCTTATCAAAATACATGTATTTACTAAAGAAACTCATATTAGTCGTTTTCAGTGTGTTCATAAAGTTACTTAATGTAACATTTAGAATACGTTTCATTGTTAAAATTTGATAGACAGGAAAATAAATATAACAATAATTGTTCTTCTTTGTTTGATTTGTAACTTTGCCATGCGATTGGACAAAACACGTAACGCGAGACAGAGCAAAGCATCGAAATTTGTTATTCGCTGAAACAGGGGACAAAGTTGTTGTCCTGCGTAACAAAACATGAAAAGACAAAAATCTCCTTAAACTTTCCGCACGTCTCCTGCCTCTGCCTTTTGTCATCACCCTTGTCTCTTGTTTATCTATTTTCATGTTCACAGCAACAACCTTGGCTCTTCTCCTATTTACTCGATGCTTCTTCTTTTCTCCAAAATTACGTATTTGTGGTTTCCTCTCTATTCAACCTAGCTCTTGGAATTAACGTGCCAACTATAAGAACATTATACCCACCCAAGGACAATACCAAGAGCAAAGATAGAAACAAAATGTGCCTTTTGACCCTCAACATTGCTAATAAAAATATTCCAGCACCTTTGAAAGAGTGTAACACTATGCTTCCACCTCATTCCTGATAAAGACTCTCATGCACCCTCCAATATTGAAGACCTTTGTAACTAAAAACTTTATCCGAAAAAGTGAAATCATATTGCTATCTGAGTACTGTTTTTAACTTGATTCTTTTAACAACATCACAAACTCCATCCTCTACATACAGAACTCCACCTGCCCACCATATATTTGAGAATTTGTTTCAATTAAAAATCCCACTTGATTGCAGCAACCAATTACTATGCATGATTACGAACCAGATGAAGAGACATGTCACGCATGTCCTCTTCGGTGTTGCCGTCGGGATCGGCGCCGGAGCCGCAGCCCTGAACAGTGGTGTCGAAACGGTAGTTTGGCAGGTGATGCTCACCGCCTATGTTGAATCCGGTGACAGTGAAAAGTTGTACTATGCATTTGTTCTGGTAAATTAAAAAAAAGAAGAAGATATATTGGTAAATTCTTCATTTTTACTTTTGTGTTGTGCATTATTTCGCAAACGGGGCAGAGCCTAAAATGTTGTGCTGTGACTGGCTAGGTTGTGTTGTGCTGTCCCTTCTGTCCGGTGCCACGATGTGCGTCAAACTGAGCCTTTATTTATACAAGATTCTGATGAAGATGATTATTATTATTTTTTACACAAATAAATTGATGGTTCGAATGATAATAAGAATGCGATTGAGAATTAAGTTTAGAAATTTCACTAAAAGTTGTAGTCATATTTTTGGACAAAAATTAAGTCATATACAAAATTAGTGAATAATCCATTCGATTATCCCAGTGACAAAAATATGTGTTTGTCAATTATATTAACGGTTAATTTTAACGGACTTTTTTAAGACAAATTATCAATGTTTAGGCTCCGTTTGATGTGCGGGACGGTACACGATAAGAAAAATAGGACATGACAATTATCAAAATACTGAACAACTTTTTATTTTATATGTTGTTTGATGAATCAGTAGAACACAAATATAATAATATAAAATTTATTAGTATATTCTTTTTAGTTTATCTCAATACCTTTTCGTCATCGTACTCCCACGCATTTGTCTTACTGTGCAACTTATATGATCGTGAGCATATTTGTTAATTTTACCAAATACGTCCGAAGGCATTTTCATGAGCTAATTAGAACTAAGAATGTGATCATGTTAGTCGAAATTCTCTATAAAAGAACTTATAACAGAAAAAAAGAAGCCTACCTCATATGGTACAATTAATTTGTTCACTTGATTTTTATAGAAATTATCTAATTTTATCCTCAGTAGTCTTTATTTCTCATGTTCAAAATCAAGGGCCACATATGTTGATTTGTCCTCACATCACAAACAAAATTTCATTTTCTCTCAAGGCTATGTGTGGAAAACTAATTAAAAGACTAGTTAGAGACTAAAATAATTTATTAAATTATAATATTTCATAAAATTAGTTGTTTAAGTAGTTGAAAAGTATAAAATAAAAAAAAATAAAATTATAATTTGTTTAAAAGAGATAATTAGGAAATTTAATAAATATATTAAAAATAAAAGAAAATATAAAAAAATAAAAATTAGCATTAAAAACATTTTAAAAAATTTTAGAAATTACTAAAAAAAACTGTTTACCGTCAAATGAGTATCTCAACAAAGATTTTCACCAAGTACACAGCTCAATCATGATATTCATTATAAAAAAATTATTTGATTGAATAAAATGATGAAGTGATAGTCAATAATGTCTTTTATTAAATGAAATTTGAAATTAAATATATGCATTACATCAATTAATTATCAATTAAACACCATTAACTTAATCAAATAAATTAATTAGAAAAATTAAATATTCAACATAACAATTAATTTGAAATCAAATATAATTAGCATAAAAGTAGTATTAAATGGTAAATTTATACTTGATGCTAAATTTAATTTTGATTCCATTAATATAACAGTGTTTAAAATGATTGAAAAGTCTGCAAATTGTGAATCCTAATATTTTTATGATGAAAAAAGATAATTTATATCTTATAATTTGAAGAAAAAATTATATGTGATAATATATTATCAAAATACGCATTTGAAATAATTGTTCTATTTTAATATTAATTTTTGTACTGTATATGTTAATTAAAATGTAAATATGTTAATATTGATTAGTGTTTGATATTGTTGTATTATTTGTATAAAATTTATAATTTGTGTTAATGTTTTGACTTTTGACTTTGAGTATAAACTAATATGATTAGAATTTAATTTGATAATCAAAATATTACTTATTGTTTGTTATCATGGATTAAAAAGATAAAAAGTAAATAAAAAACAAATATTAATGTCTTACATATTTGGTCATCTATTTCATTCCAATTTTTGTTCATACAAAGAAAGAGAGAGAGAGTTACAAAAACAGAGACTTCAGTCTTCTGGGCATTTTGCTCGAACGTGTTGATGAATTAAGCAATGATCCACAGTTCAAGGATGTACGCATAACATATGTTGGAGTTGGAAAATTTTTGCAGAGTCGTGGAAAAAATTATTGCCCTTTTCGGCCTACTGCATCACATGCAGGACATTTTGAATTTCATGCTCATTTTAAGAAAGATTGTGAAAACTAGAAGAAAGATGTAGAATGATAAAATAAGATACTTAATAGTAGTCTAAAAGGTAAGTGTTCCACCAAAACCCCAAAAATTTATAATGGAACTGGAAAATTTCTCATTCATTTATTGGTGTTGATATGACTCTTGGAGTCTTGGTGTATAAAGTAATAATATATCCATGCATTATATATGTAGGTGTTAACATTGAGTAATTAAGGAGTTGCATTGTGAGTTTGAGAGTGATTGGTGGCAATGGTAGCAGTAGGTGGCCATGGTCGGGGGCAAATCGGTGGTCCAGCAGGGTTACAGGGTGCTCCATTCATCATTCTACAAACACATTGATCATATGGAATTCCTCCACTTGCAGGTACACAGTACGCGTGGACTTCGCCTATGCCACGATAACAAGGACGACACGTTTCTGTGCATTCTTTTAAATCAGGGCAACCACCTCCAATTACGGATAGCTCACAGCTGTTCCCCTTCGATATCACTGAAAAGAAGAGAGTCAAATTTCTAATGTAGTAATTTAGAGATATTTATTGGTTTTTCTTTTTTAATAATGGTGCTGTGTGTAGAAATATAAAATATTTTTTGGAACACTAGGGAGACGTCCAAATTGACTGGGCACCATGTTGTATAAAAATAATTATAGAAAAGTACCTGAAGTGAATATAACAAGGCCAAAAATCAGACAAGTAGTTGATGTTAGGTGGGCCATTTGTTCCTTCGCAAATGAGATTGGAAGGCGAGAGTGATGGAGTGGAATGAAGATTAGTTTCAGTGAGAATTTATAGGCCCAGAAAACCTTAGTGCATGTAGCAATGTTGACGGTTACTTTCTTTTTTCCGTCAGAGATTACCATGTTGTTTAATTCATTGGGTGTTAGACTAATTTTAAAAGAAAACTTATATAGAAATTAATATGGTTTTTAATGTTTAATAAATGTGATAATTAAATATACAGTTTTTCAATTTAAGATTAAATGACTAAATATGATAATTAAAATAACATTAAATATATAATTTTTAATAGTGATAGTATTTTTTTTGTCATTATAATATTGAAGTGAAGTATTGATCGCATATTTTATTTAAAGAAATCAAATTCAAGATTACTTGAACCAACAACTTGATAATTAAAAGTGAAGTATGTATTACTTTAAGAAAAAAATGATTATATATTGATAATGTAAATTTTTTTATACATGATAATGATTAAATATTGACAATGTAAAATTTTTTATACATGATTCAATAACAACCTATTAATGAATTTGTTAATTTTTAAAATAATTATCTTAAAATAATTTAAATAATAATTTATAATTAAATAAAATATAAAATTATTTTACATCATTAACGCATTGAAATTAAACTCTTAATTTTATTCTCAAAAACCTTACATGGATATGTTTTAATTTTTTAATATTCCAATTTCATGTTTAATTAATTCTTCTATATTAATTTAGTCAATGAATTTATTAACGTCATGACATTTCGGTCTTTATTCTTTTTGAAGGAATAATTTAGTCTTTATAATAATTTTTAATTTCATGTTAAATAGTATTTTTATATTTAATCAGTCAACGAGTTTATTAATTTCTTAACAATTTGGTCTTAAAATTTTCAATTTATAATAATTTAATTATTTAATAATGAAATAGTTTATATTAATTTAATCAGTCAATGAGTATATCTAATAAATTTTACAATAACAATTAATTTAATCATAAAGATGATAGAATATTAGAAATAATTTATTCTTATATAATATGAATTTAGAAATTTATTCCTTTAAAATTGATAGATTTAAGTGACTCATGTTGAGTTGAATTTGATGTAATTTTTAATCTAATACTTTTTTTTTAATTGGATTGAGTTAATGATATTTTTAACAATCCAACCCAATATAATCTTAATTGAGATCATTTAGGTTAAGTAATTGGATTGAGCAATTTTTTTTATAGCATTGCATTGTGTAATTAAAAAATATACTGGCACCTGTTTAACTCTTTAAAAAATATCTCAAAATCAATATTGCTACAATATTTCTTAACATCATGAGCATAATATATAGAGAAAATATTGATTTGAAAATTAACTATTATTTGCAAAATTTAAAGTGCACGAAGTGAAAAGACGCATATCAGTATAATCAAACTCAATGGTATGCCAACTAACTAATTAACGTAAATTACATTTGTTAATTCAGTAATTCAATAGTCATAAACAACTACCAAATAATTTTACAACGAATAAACTATTTCTATTGACCTATTCAATATTGTAATTCATTAACTTGACTTTTCAATTGAAAGTCAATATCGGTAAGGACAATCCAAACCTTCACCTCTAATTCATTTTCTTATCTAAATTTTTTCATTATCAGCACTAATTTAGATTTCAACAGGTAACTACAGAAAAATAAAACAATATAATTGAAAATAATTGAGTATTATCACCACAAGAGAAAAACTTTATCCTTTGTTTAATATTTTTAAAAATTTATTTACTATACTTGGAAAAAGATCCAAAGCATCATGCTACCTTTCCATGGCCTAAAACTTATATATATTGATATTTATTTCCTAAAAAAAATAATACGAATTTTGCACGAATATATGTGAAACATTAATGTTTATTATTGGTTATTTAAAATGTTCAGGAAAAAAAATGCAAAAATATATTTTAATTTGGTTCTTTTATATTCTTTAAATTTTTCTAATATTTGTTTTGATCTTTTATCTTCTAAAAGATTTATTTTTATTTTTTAATGTCAGGTACTAAAAAATTTGAGTTAATCTCATAATTAAGATAATTTGGAATCTGTAATATGTACGTCCCAACCATATCAAAATTGGTTAGCAGATGGTAAACAAAACCATCATGCTCGATTTGTTTATTTTATTTACTAGTAGTAGAAAGGTGGATCTCAAGTTATTATAATTAGTTACATATAGCCCTATAGTTTCATCGCTCACTATCAACTCCTACAGCATATATATTAGTACATATTTATTCAGTAGACAAAGGACCCTTTCTTCCTTTCCTCCCTCCCTTCTTTTGCTGAGGCTGAGCATCAGCAAAGTAGGATTTCTTCTTGTTCTTTATTAGCTTCTCAACATCTCGTGCAGACCCAGCTGGGAACGCAAGTTCCTTCACCTGTCTTTGTATTTGACTTACCACATTGTCTTTATCACCTTCAAATTTTCAATCAGGCACCAAAGAATTGGAAATAAATAACCCAATTAGCTAATGTTTCACACGAAAAAAGTAGTAACAATGTATTCAATATCATATGTATAGTACCTGCAAGGAAGTTCCTCTGGTTGTTCTCAGCATTGACACCAAAAGCAAGGAAATTGAGGTTTGAGGTAGCGTTGACGACAAATGGATAAGCTGCCGGGATTACAAATATATCGTCTTCAGACAACTCAGCTCTGTACTTTCGCACTTCCCTAATTTCCTCTTCCTGTTGTTGTTCTCTTATGCCAACAAATTCAATGCTAGCTTCTCCTTCATCAATCACTAGTATCACTATGGCCTTGGAATTGAAGTGTGGTAGAAGAAGAGCTCCCAATATTTGTGAACAAAGAAAAAGTAAATCATTATTTAAAAGTCTCAATAATTTGGTTATCTAACTAAGAAGAGAGTGAATAGAACTGAATTTTCCAGTTCATGAGTTTGAGTGTATGGTTTTTCTTAATTTTATGCTTACTTCGTTGATATCCACAGAACTGAGCAAGATATCCAAGTCCCGAGCTGTGGGTTTTTCTCAGGGGTGATCTCAAAGAACTTTCCAAAGTTGTTGGAATAGATGGGGTTGTGGCTTCTCAAGTTGAATGGTTCATCTTCGGATGAAATGGTTTTTCTTGAACTGGATTTGGCACGTCTGCTCAGTTGCCGAATCTGCTCCTTTGATATTTCCACAATCACTCCCTCTTGCTGCTGCCTTTGCTCGCATTGCTGCTGCCTCTCCTCTCCACCAAATAGAACCCTGTTTATCTCCTCAAATTCGCTCTATAAAATCAAGCATGCACACAAGCAAATATAATGATAATAATAATATTTGATTAGTGTTTTATGCAGAGAAACCACTAAATGGAAATGCAAATTAGATGGTGCATGTGTTGCTTGCTTACATTGAAGGAGGCCTCCAGAATATTCTCGCTGAAGCGTTGCAAGTAGGATTGCTGGTCTTGAGTGCTAGACAGGAAGAAATTCTAGAGAAAGAGAAAAGAGAAAGGACTTTGGAAACAAATTAATTAGAAGAATTAATTAACTAATCTGTTATAAAGAAAAAGGCAGTACCTCAATTGCCAGGTTTGTTAACAGGTATGGCGAGTGTTATTATTCTGAGATCGTTCTTCTTGTCTGGGTTAACCAAATAGACAGTGGTTCCTGCAAGGGTTCTTTGGGCATAATTACCACGGTCAAGGTAGTAGGGGTCTCTATCGTCAGGTTTTACCAAGTTAATTAAGGCTCTCCCTGTAATTAGTGAAATTTGATCACCATAGTTAGTACTAAGCAGAAGCAAAGTGTTGATGTTTAATTAGTACTTCCTTTGAAATTAGTTAATATAATTAACTCGTGTTATTTTCAATTTTTCTAAACTATCTATTGATACTCATGAAAGAAGTCTTTGACTTATGAAAGGTAATGAGAAGAAAATCAGCGTCAGCGTGGTGGGGGAGAAAGAGGGTGTTCTGTCTTCGTGAGTGTGAGTCTTCCCAACCTTGACCTTCTTCTTCTTTCTCCGGAGTTTCTCTTCCTCCTCCCTCACCCTCTGTTCTTCCTTTTCCCTCTCTATTCTTTCCTCTTCCCTCTGTCTCACTCTCGCTCTCTCTTCGGCGTCTTCATGACGATGCTTTCCTTTCCACTGTTCTCCTTCATGCTCCTGTGGTCGTGGAAATGGACGTGCGTGGCTGTAATCCACGTTCGTCTTGTTCCTTTTCCTCCTTCTCACCCTCGTGGCGTCCTCTTTCCTCCTCGTGTGGTGGGTGTGGTTGTGGTTGTTCTCTTTTTCTCTTTCTTATTCTTGTTGCTCCCCGTGCTCGGGAACGAACTTGCAACTAAGCTTGCATGCTTTCCTCTTGTGTGGATCTTTCTCACTATCGCAACTTTGCAGTCACTTCATGTGTCGACTTGTCTTTTCTTGTAATTAGACAGAACCTGATGCTACGAAAACGGTTAGATTTTATGGACGAAATTATAAACAATAAAGGAGAGAAGAGAGATAATACGAAAATAAAATTATTTTATTCTAAATCAATTTATTCTCAACAGCGATACAATAAATAATAAAAGGTAAATTAATTAGATAACAAAATATTAATTAAACAGAATATTAAAACTAACTTGCTTCTTAAAGATATGAACCACTTATTGACTAGGTTAATTCATTAAACTGACTTATTCCTAAAATATAAGAAATCAAACTTATTTACTAAATCCTATTTTAAAAACTGAAAAATAAAATATTATGCAGTTACAAAAGTATATCTTCAACACTCCTCCTTACTTTTGGAACTGCAAACTCTAATTCTTTGTCTTAAGAATTCAAGTTTGCTGATAGGTAGTGACTTTGTAAACATGTCAGCCAGATGATCTTTAGACTAGTAGTAAATTAAATTCATTTCTTCACTTTGTTGCATATTTACCAAATAATAGAACTTGATGTTGAAATGTTTAGTCTTCCCATGACACACGGGATTGTTTGCAATAGCAATGGCTACTTGATTGTCAACAAAAATTCCAGTTTTGTTTTTTTGAGCAAATAGAATGTTTGGTCTTGTTGTAGTGAGATACATTAGACATCCAATCAAGCTCCTATAATATTCTTCATCAATGTTATCAACACCTTCTTTTTTGCTGAACTTCTCCTTTTGATTCATTGGTGTGCTAACAGATTTGCATTCCTCAATTTGAAACTTCTTCAAATTTTCTTTTGCATATTTCCTTTTTTTCATGTTTAACATTCTTTCAAGATGACAATGACCAAGTCTCTTGTGCTAGAGTTCCGTGGGTGTGACTTGAGTGAAATAGGTTGTATGCTCCTCCTCTACTGGATCAAATGAGAAGCTTTTACCTTTCATTTTAACCCTTAGAACTTTCTGGCCAGCAATGTCATAGATAAAGCAATGTTGATGTTCAAAAGACACTTTAAATCCTTTTTTAATCAATTGACCTACACTTAGCAAGTTTTGGTCAATGTTAGGTACATAAAGAACATCTGATATTAATTTGGTACCTGAACACGTTGAAATTGCAACAGTTCCTTTTCCTTTTACAGAAATATAGCCACCATTCCCAATTCTGACCTTTGAGACATTAGTTGGCTTCAAATCATTGAATAGAGTCTTATCATATGTCATGTGGTTCGTACAACCACTATCAATCAACCAACATTTAGAACTACTCCTCATCGAATAGCATGTTGTAGCAAAAATATAATCTTCTTCCTCCTGCTCAACAACTTGTGCATCGGCTTCTTGCTGCTGAAATTTGCTTTTACAAATTATAGCTTCGTGTCCAAGTTGATTGCACTTGCTGCATTTTACGCCTAGCCGTTTCCAACATTTGTATGGTGGGTGACCCAATTTTTCGCAATGCTGGCAAGGTGGATAATTTTTCTTTTTATCCTTACCTTTGTTTTGGTTGTTTGCATTATTTTCGCTACTTACTGGCTGATTCTTCTTAAAAAAATTCTTTTTGCTTTCATTCACTTCATGATGTTTGGTGGGCAAAGCACCTTCGACAATACAATCTTGCCTCATCAACCTTCGTTGCTCTTGAGCTTGCAGGGCATGTAGCACTTCTGCCAATGTGATTTTTGAAAGATCCTTTGTGTTCTCCAATGAAGCTATAGATGCTTCATACCTCTTCGACATCGTTACCAAAATTTTCTCTACAATTCTCGAATCAGCAAAATCACTTCCCAACAACTTTATCTTGTTGGTAATACCCAATAATTTGTTTGAGTATTCTTTGATTGTCTTTGACTCTTCCATCCTTTGAAGCTCAAATTCCCTCCTTAAATTCAGCACTTGCATGCTTCGTATTCTATCATCTCCAGCGTATCCCTCTTTCAGATAATCCCAAATTGCTTTGGTTGATTTAAGAGTCATGATTCTGGTGAATATCATTTGTGAAACACCAGTGAACAAACACGACCTTGCCTTTGCCTTCTTCATCTTTCTTTCCTTGTGATTTTTAATTTGGGCCATGGTGGGATTTTCAAGCAGCGGATATATTTCATAATCCTCTTCCACAGCATCCCACAAATCCAAAGACTCCATGTAGGATTGCATTTTCACTTCCCAAAGATCATAATTCTCTCCATCAAAGATTGGAAGAGTTATGTGAGAAAAACTTGCTTTAACTTCCATGGTATAGGTCCTGTAAGAATAAGATTCTATGATATTAATTGTTAGTTTTGTGGAGAAAATTATAAAAAACAGAGGAGAGAAGAGAGATAATAGTATGTGGAGGAAATAAAATTATTTTATTCTAAATCAAATTATTCTTAGCAGTGATACAATAAATAACAAAAGATAAACTAATTAGATAAAAAATATTGGTAAAATAAAATATTAAAATTAACTTACTTTAAAGATAAAAACCACTTATTGATTAGCTAATTCATTAAAACTGACTTACTCCTAAAATATAAAAAACCAACTTATTTACTAAATTTTATTTTAAAAATTAAAGAATAAAATATTATGCGATTACAAAATATATCTTCAACAAAAACAATTCCCGGCAACAACAGCAACAAATGAAACCGTGCTGTACGAAGCAGCTAGCAATCGCTTAACTTAAAATATTGTTTGTACGCTACACTCGAATATTAATGTAATTGCAGGCTCTCGATGATGAAAAGAGGAAAGTGAGATATTACGGAATGGCATGCAGAGTGACGTGTGTTGAATTAAACAAAATTGTGGTGGCAGAAATTAAAAGAATACGTACGAGCTTAGGGATGGCTCGCATTGGACTCGTGGGTTGAGATTATGCGCGCGGCAAGGTGGATACCTTGGTGAATGCGTGTTGCTGTGCATGGTATTTGGTGTCCTTTTAGTTTAGGATAGATATATATTCGCAGATGAGGCTATCTTGAACTTTTATATTTCAATAATTAGTGTGGTTTATATTATAAAATAATCATATTAGTTAATTTTATTTTTATGTCATCAAATTAAATAAGTTTGTTATATTAATATGAATTTAAATGAATAGATATTAATATTGACTTTTTAGGAGATAATAAAATTCCTATATTAAGATATGGTTAATTATTGTATCTATTTCATGAACTTGGACATTATTGTTTTTGAAAGGATACTATATGTTTCGTCTTTTCAATGGTATCTGTTCTTTGGCTTTTTCTCCCGCATGATCCAAGACTGAAGAGACTATAGAGAGTTAACGAGGAAAGTTGCGTTATTGATCAGTACGGACTAGTACCGTCAAGCTAATCAATAAATTGCAAATAATAGAGTTATGGAGGCTGTCACGCATGTCAAAACAAGAACACATGGAACGGATATCATACAATTGATATACTGCGTACATGTGTTCGACGTAAGAATAATTATTGATTATTAAAGATTTCCTTACTGAGGTCGAGCCAAGATTACAGACCAAGTTAAAGATGCTTTGTTTCAAGTTGAGCAAAAGAAGTAAACAATTGATTAACTTCAAAAATTTAAGAAATAGATAAAAAAAAAAAAAAGTAAGATAAATAGGGATTGAACTCCTCTAAAAGGCAACATGTACTTATTTTAGAGGATAAAGTGGACAGATCATAATCATTTATATTAATAAATGATTTAGATTGACACTCTTAAATTAATATCATCACATCAGCTTTTTTTAACAAAATAAAAATTATTAAATTAAAATAGAAAATAAAAAAAAAAATTATTTTTTAGAGGAGTCCAATCCAATAAATAGATATTAAAATTCTTAGTTAATTATTAAAAGCTAGCAAGCATTTATCTAAAATTTACTCATAAATTTACAGTATCTTTTTTTTAAAAAAAATTATGGTTCAAATATCTTTTCAACTTCCACTTATAAGTGTTGAGACACGCTTATCCCTTCTTGCATCTTGCTTAAAAAAAGTCGTTGTAAGAAACTTCGTGTTTACCATTGTCTCTAACTCGTACATTCTTTAATTTGTGAAAAGATATTTGAAGCTTGGAGCTAAGAAGGAATCTCTTTTGAGTATATGGGAGGAGGAACCCGTCACTATAATGATGGTAAAGTAGTGGTATGTGTAAAGTGTGCTTCATATGATAATTTTGTTACATAGTCCTTGTAATCTTTTTCGAAATGGTCTGTCCAATTTGTTTCATTTTGGTCTTTGACATGTAATCAATACATTTTATAGGTCCAAAATTTGATTAAGCAAAATTTTAATTACATAATTTTTATGTAAACTTTTTTATCACCTCAATATATAATATATTCACATATTTTTAATCTTAAGAACTATTTTTTAAAAAACTTTTTTAGACAAATTTATCACTTATTTAAAATATCTTGCTTAATTTGATGTCTTGAGAATATATCTTAATTCATGTTATACTTTTTTACTAATTCATGTTATAAATGAAACAGGTGTCGATAGATAGTTAAACAATCACTTTGCAATGCTCAATTGATCTTTCTTCTCATTCACTCTGCATGAAATAATTCCATATGGTTTTTATTTTCATCAGCACATATTAAAATATATTTTATAAATAGGTACAAGGATATCCCAACCCATATACATAGTATCCTGCCTTCTACCCTTGGTAAATTCCTACATCAACCTTTACACCTACAGTGGCCATTTACATACAAAACTCTGCCATTAAACATGTATCTAGTAGCCAAATATTCCCGACAGCCAGCCACATCAGCCATGATATAAGAAAATAAATTAAAGCAGCAGGCCAGAAAACACAAACTACATGATACATCAATAAAACAACAACGTGATACCTCTTAGAAGTATTTAGACTCAAGATCTTCTTAGTCTGGAAGACTTGAAAACAAAGTCAATTTCTTTTCTGGTAGACCGTAACACTTTGCTGAAGATGTCTCTAATTTATGTCTTTTTTTTTTTCGTTTAATACACTCCTCACATAATTTAGCTTGAGCGTGTAAATTACTTTAGCATATATATGAGTACGTGCCAACCATGCATATATATGAAGACAGTTGAACAGTTGAAGGCTACAAAACACAAGCATCGTATGCTGGATTTATTTATTCGTAGTAGATAGAAGATAGGTAGAGCTCAAGTTTTTATAGTTACATGGGCAGATACATTCCACGCTCACGATGAGCTCTTACAGCATACATTTACGTAGTTATTCAGTAGAGAGCACCTAAGATTGAAGGAAAAGGACCCTTTCTTCCCTTACTCCCCTCCTCCTTCTGCTGAGGCTGAGCATCAACAAAGTAGGATTCCCTCTGCTTCTTTAATAGCCTCTCAACATCTTGTGCAGACCCAGGGAACGCAAGCTCCTGCACTTGTCTTTCTATCTGCCTTACCACATTGTCTTTCTCGCCTTCAAATTTTCAATCAGGCACCAAAGAATTGGAAATAAATAACCAAATCAGCTAATGTTTCACATGCAAAAAAAGTAGTAACAGTGTATGTATAGTACCTGCAAGGAAGTTCCTCTGGTTGTTCTCAGCATTGATACCAAAAGCAAGGAAATTGAGGTTTGAGGTAGCGTTGACGACAAATGGATAAGCTGCTGGAATTACAAATACATCGTCTTCAGACAATTCAGCTCTGTACCTTTGCACTTCCAAAGGTTCCTCTTCCTGTTTCTGCTTCTGTTGTTGTTCTTTAATGCCAACAAGTTCAATGTTTGCATCTCCTTCATTAATCACTAGTATCACTATGGCCTTTGAATTGAAGTGTGGTAGAAGAAGAGCTCCCTATATTTGTGAACAAAAGAAGAAATCATTATTTGTTGATAGAACTGAATAATTAGGTTCGCTAACTAAGGAGAGAGTGAATAGAACTGAATTGTCCAGTTCATGAGTTTGAGTATATGGTTTTTCTTAATTTTATGCTTACTTCGTTGATATCCACAGAACTGAGGAAGATATCCAAGTCCCGAAGCTGTGGGTTTTTCTCAGGGGTGATCTCAAAGAACTTTCCAAAGTTGTTGGAATAGATGGGGTTGCGGCTTCTCAAGTTGAATGGTTCATCTTCGGAGGAAATGGTTTTCCTTGAACTAGATTTGGCACGTCTGCTCAGTTGCCGAATTTGTTCCTTTGAGAGTTCCACGATCACTCCCTCTTGCTGCCTCTGCTCCTCTTCCTCTCCAAACAAAACCCTGTTTATCTCCTCGAATTCGCTCTATCATTTTAATATTTAATTAGTGTGACATGCATTTAGACTAATCTCTAAATGGGAATGCAAATAGTTAGATAGAGTACTGTTGGTTGCTTATTACATGGAAGGAGGTCTCTAGAATATTATGGCTGAAGCCTTGCAAGTAGGACTGTTGGGCTTGAGTGCTAGATAAGAAGAAATCCTACAGAGAGAGAAAGGACAAATTAAAATTGATGGTCATCACGTACATTTTGGAAATAAATAAATAAATAATTAGAAGAAGAAGAATGGAAGAATGTGTTATATATAAAGAGAGAAAGAGAAGTGCATACATCATATCTGCCAGGTTTGTTGACGGGTATGGCAAGTTTGATTATTTTGAGATTCTGGTGGTCGTGAGGGTTAACCAAATAGTAAGTGGTTCCAGCTGGGATTCTCTGGGCATCGCCAGGGTGAAGGTTGTAGGAGTCTCTGTCGTCGTTGTTCACCAAGGTAAGTATGGCTCTCCCTGTATATATGTAATTCATTACCATGCATCAAATGAATACAATTAAGCAAGTGATAGATGATGTTTAATAATAAGGTCTTGTTAACAGTAAGTTAGTGCATTGGTTAAGAAACTTATAATAGAAAATATATATTGCGAAGATCATATAAGGACATAAAAACAGTCACGGCTAGTATAAATTTATGCGTTTCAATAAAAATAATTATTTTTTGGGTTTCTTAATCAATGTCCTAAAAACACTACTGATTAACATTTGAGTAAATACAAACCGCTAAGGACAAAGAGGAGGAAATCGGCGTCAGCATGGTGGGGGAGAAGGATTGTGTTGGGTTTTGACTGAAACTGGACAATCCGGTAGTCTCGAAGGTTCTCAAGTTGTGGGGAGCGTTTGTTGAATCTCTGGAGGAGACGAATGCGACCGTTTTGGTTCTCAAAGAGAGTTTGGAAGCTGTTAGAGCTTCTCAAGTAGAAAGGGTTATTCTCATCCTCTCTCACCTTTAATGAGACACAAACTGATGCCAGGAAAACAGTTCCCAGCAACACCAACAAAGGAAACCGCACTCTCATCATAGTATATATATTATTGGACGATGAAACATGGAGTGAGATTAGGGCTATTTATAGTTATGCAAGCTCTTGTTAACATGTATGCATGCACATTTGGCCACGGGAGGGCTTGCTGCTTGACGTGTGTTGGTGTGCGTGGCATGGACGAGCCCATCTTGATCATCCACTTATGTGTGCTGTGCTTGCATTTCGTCTCTATTTTATGAACTTGGACGTTGTTTTGGAAAGGATACTCTATGTTTTGTCTTTACATCGGTCTCTGTTCTTTGGTTTGCGCGTATATGCATGATCCTAGAAATAAAAATATAGCGTTATGCATGCTACTCCAGAGTACCAACAGATAACAAAATACACAACCAGATAACTATGGCGGATGGTTGATAAGTAATGGATGCCCATCAAATTAACAAGAGATGGAGTGGACATCTCATACATGTGTATCATGTAATGATGTAAGACTAATGATTCATTATTAAAGAATAATTATCATTGGACAACTCCTAATATACATGCAAATAAAATAAAAGGAGAAAAAAAATTCTAAATATAATATAAAAACCTTAGTTAATTATTAAAAGCTAAATATTGAGTTGAAACAAAATAAGCAAATTGAAATCTGATTGAGTTGTACGTTGTTTTGTTTTCCTTTTTATAACTGAGGAAAGGACTAATCGAGTTGTTTGAACTTAGATTAAATATCATTTTTCTTTTTTATTATCCACTTATTTTCATATTCTAGATTAAATGGAAGATGGTATCAAAAAGAGGTTTGGTCACCGATCCCAAGATTAAACCTTTGTTCTTTCCCAAGTTTTTAGTTGCAAACCCTTTTCTTTTTTCTGATTCCTTTTCATTATGGAAATCCAGAGCTCATGTGATACCCTCTACCCTCACATATATACTAATAAGGAAAAAAAATTTAATTATTAATTAAATATATTTTTAAAACATTTTTTTTACAAGTCTTTCAAAGGGGAAAAAGGCTTACATTCATTTTCTTCTACATCATATTCAAACTTGTCCAAATAAATAATAAAGTATTCTCGACTCAAACAAGGTCGTCTAAGCTTCATACAATTAATATAGAACCTATATCCTAATGTCACATCCTATCAGAGCGTTGTGTTCCCGTGTCCTCTAGCATGAGGTTCTTCATAGTCATCCACCTATTCATCTACTCCCCCGAACACAAGTTCAAGATCATCACAGGATCCAAACACAACAACACATAGGGAGTGAGTTATCACATTCCTAGCTAATAGAGAAACAAAACAATTAAATATACATATTATATAAATGAGATACCACTTGCTTAAACATAGTTCACGTAACTTCACCACTTCGTCATTCAAAATTTACTTTTCAATCATCAATCACATTACACAAGAATCCCACACTTCGATCAAGATATAATAACACATCAATTAGCAAGTATATGCAACAGTTATGATAAGACTCAATCCTATATGCAATGTGGTACCATGTCAGTGAAAAACCACCCTGAGGCGCTTAGGGGTACATAACAAGACACACCACACCATGGGTTTGTCAGGTCACTCTCACTAAGTAAGATCATAGGGAGACCAGTCAGGGTCACGATGTTTTGCGAGAATGCTCCAACCATATGGGATCAGCATAGGCTTAAAGGAGCACTCAAACCCGGTGACCCCCAAGGCCTACACTCCGAAGAGTCCGTCAGGGCCTCTCCCTCCTGATTCAGGTCCAACCCCTAAAATAATTTTTGCATGCAGACACTGCTCATGAATTATACAATACCCACGACCTTACACTCGTGTTTTAAACACATTCAACACAATTGCGCTACGATTTAACACTGGTTCCTAAATAGGAAACCTATATTTTCTCTTTAACACTGCGCATCAACATTTTTCTCAAGATAATGCTGGTCGGGTTATTGTACAATTCATAGCTTACAACACAAGTAATTTCACATCAAGTGTTAACTACACACTTATCCACAACTAGAACTCATTCACAATTTCACATCTCATAGTGTCACAATCCACCATCACATGTTTACACGTATCTCACAAATTAACACATGTTCAACTTTACACTTATACTCAATCTCAATAACAATATTATAATCTCGAAGCAACATGTTATTCTACAATTCATCACATACTCACAATTTGAATCATCATTTCATATCCTCAATATAATAATTTATATAAAAGACTCACAACATGAGGACTAAAACTCCTCAAATAATATTACACAATTATATCAAATCATAGGTCGAAATATACAAATATCAAGAGCACAATTTATCAAGCAATTTTCATTAGGACATCAATATTTTATTTATAATCATAAAGGAAAAATTGTAATTTAACAAACATCCCAAAATAAAACCCCAATTTTATCCTCTAAGGATCCCTACACATGTTCTCACTAATCCCCAACTGTGAATAACTCATCCCTTACCTCTAAGCGGACTCACGTGTCTTCCCACAGCGATAGCGTCATCTCTAACGGTTCTCTAAGATTCCTCTAGTTTTTCCTCCGACTGCTCCGATAGAGTTCCCAAACGTGAGAGAAACGGAGAAAGAATTAAAGCCTCCATTTGGACTATCTTCATGCGATTCCTTTTTCTCCCTCCACGAACAATAATTCACAAATCGGACCAGTCAAAGCGTGCAAAACTGAATTTCGAACAACATATCCAAATTTTACGACAATCCAACGGTTAACGAAACCGGGATCATAGTTTTACCAAGACAGCTCTGGGTTTCTGCTGGAAAGAAAAATGCTACAATGAGAGGGTTATTTCTCTTAGCTCAGACGTGATATCAAAATTACCAACGGTGAAAATGCTCGGAAATGTGTTACGAACATGGTGTTTAAATTTCACGACGATCCAACGGTGAATGAGTCCGAGATCTTCATTTTTCTGAAACAGGTTTGATGGCCTGCGGAAAAAAGAGAGGATTTTGGAAGAGGAATAGGGGTATTCACGACCTATTATTTACTTTATTTATTTATTTTTATTATTTTATAAAAAAAGAAACTCTATTTTATTCTTCATCAACTTAATAATAAAATACCCTTCTTATGTTCTCTCAAACCATTATTTTATTATAACTATTTTTCTTTATTTATTTAATTATAAAACATCGTTATTTTCTAAAATTTTATATATGAAAAAAAATGGGTTGCTACAGCTCAAACCCGGACCTCTCTAATCCCTATTACCTCCACCCAAATGACAACCCATCACTGGTTTTAGTATCACCTCCTCTGGACGGGAAAAACTACCATTCATGGGCCAGAAGCATGAAATTATCTCTCATTTCAAAGAACAAGCTGAAATTTGTTGACTGTTCTCTAAGCCAACCAAGTCTTTTGGACCTATTCTATGGAGCATGGGAGAGGTGCAATACTATGGTCTTGGGATGGTTACACCACTACATGACAGAACCAATCCTACAGTCCATTTTGTGGATAGACCAAGCAGCTGTTGGGTGGAAGGATTTACGTGATAGGTTCTCACCAAGGTGACCTCACGGTAACAGATTACTTTACCAAACTTAAGACTATATGGGATGAACTAGAAAATTTTAGACCTCTTCCTTTTTGCAAATGTGTCATTGCTTGTAGTTGTGGAGCAGTTAGCATGATTAAAAAATACAGGGATGAAGACTATGTAATTCGTTTTCTTAAAAGCCTTAATGAACAATACTCGCATGTGAAATCTCAAGTTTTGATGCTTGAACCATTGCCACCATTAACAAAGGTTTTCTCCATGGTTGTGCAACAAGAACGCCAAATGAATACAACAGTCATTCCAGATTCCATTTCTAATTTGAATTTGGCATTAAATGCTGTTGCAAATCAATTTCAAAAGGAAAATTATGGAAAGGAACCTTTGCTGGCAAAGGTAAAGGCCGAGGTAAAAGGGGTCAACAAGACTCCAAACTTTGCACTCACTGTGGTTTCAATAACCATACAGTTGAGGAGTGTTACTTTAAAATAGAATTTCCTCCTAGGCATCGCTCCACTCCAGAAACTCAAAGAATAATGATAGTAGCATAAACTCTGTTGCATCTTCAGTGGACGTGTCTACCGATCTTGGTCACAAAAGTGCAAGTGAATTATTTACTCCTGACCAATATCAAAGCTTGTTGGCACTTATCCAACAAAATCATAAGCCTTCTTCTTCAGTTGTTCATGCATCCAACATGGTTCAATCTTCAACTAGTAATTATGTTCTTGAAAATTCCCATATGATGCCTTCAGGTAACTTGTTTCTCAGTGGCTTCTTGACACTGGAGCCGCTGACCATATTACATTCCGTCCTTTTTCTTTTACAGAATACCACAAAATTAATCCTATGTCTATTATGTTACCAAATGGAATTTTTGTTTTACCTCATTTGCTGGAACAATTGTTCTTTATCCTACCTTGACATTGTTTGATGTTCTATATTTTCCTGATTCCAAGGTTAACCTTATATCAGTAACAAAATTGTTAAAAACCATTTCATGCAGTTTGACTTTCACTGACACAAATTGTTCCATTATACAGAAACCTACGAAGAAGATTATTGGATTGTGTCTAAATCTCAATTTAAACTCTTGTCTTTGCAATTTCCTTACATTAAATACAATGATTTATCACCATGTGATATTTGTCATAGTGCTAAACAAAGAAAGCTATCTTTCAAGTTGAGTGAATCACATTCAAATAAAAAATTTTATCTACTTCATGCAGATATATGGGGCCCTTATGTTATCCCTTCTTTATATGGTCACAAATATTTTTTTATCTTAGTTGATGACTTTTCTGGACATTCTTGGGTTATTTTAATGAAATCTAAAGTGAAACTAGGGATCATATTAAGCGATTCATTTGCTATATTGAAACTCAATTTCAAACAAAACTTAAGATTTCAAGAAGTGACAATGGTGTTGAGTTTGCTATGAATGAGTATTTTTCAAGTAAAGGGATCCTTCATCAAACAAGTTGTGTTGAGACACCCCAACAAAATGGAATGGTTGAAAGGAAACACCAGCACATCTTAAATATTGCAAGAGCCTTGTATTTTCAAGCTAATTTACCAAAGAATTTTTGGATTTTTGCAATTCAACATGCAGTGCATCTTATAAATAGATTGCCAACTCCCTTACTTGGAAATAAAACACCATATGAGTTATTATATAGCAAATCTTATAAAGGTCTTTGGTTGTTTAGCCTATGCTTCCACTTAGAAACAAATAGGACTAAATTCAATTCAAGAGCTAGAAAATCTGTCTTCATAGGATATAAGGAAGGGACTAAGGGTTATATACTTCATGATTTACACTCAAAGGAAATTTTTATTTCTAGAAATGTTCTATGAAACTGTTTTTCCTTTCAACAATAGTGTTAACACTATCAAAAAAACATTACCACGTTGTGTTGCTAGCAACTCACATCCAAATCTAGATGCCATTGAGACAGAACATGATAATGCAACTTTCCAATGGAAGAACCTGAAAACACTGTCATTGAAACACCTACCACTGAGCCTGACCTAAATGAAACAATCACTCAAACAAATGAAACAGAGCATTCACATACTGAAATCATGCAACAAAATGGTTTAAGATGCTCTACCAGAATACTGCGTCAACCAGAATATCTCAAGGATTATCATCACAACCTATTTTTAAAAGGCAGAACCAAACATCTTCTGGTAAGAATTCTGATCAAGAAAATAGTGTAAGTTACCCTCTTTCATTCGTAATTTCTTACAATAATTGTTCTATTTCTTTTAGAAATTTTTTCCTTTCTGTTAGTTCCCTATGCGAACCAAAGAACTATGAAGAAGCATGTGCTTAAGATTGTTGGATAAGTGCCATGAAAGCTGAGTTAGGAGCTTTAGAAATGAATAACACTTGGACTATTGTTGACCTTCCTCCGGGAAAACACCCTATTGGATGTAAATGGGTATATAAAATCAAATATCATGCCAATGGTAAGGTTGAAAGGTATAAAGCCAGATTAGTGGCTAAAGGTTATACTCAAATAGAAGGGAAGGACTATTTTCAGACTTACTCACCAGTTGCTAAGATGACTACTGTTAGAACTGTTTTGGCACTTGCAGCTATCAATGATTGGCACTTGGAGCAATTGGATGTGAACAATGCTTTCCTCCATGGAGACTTGAATGAAGAAGGGTACATGTGTCTCCCTCCAGGCATTGCAACTTACTCCTCAAATAAGATTTGCAAACTCAACAAGTCTTTGTACGGTTTAAAGCAGGCTAGAATGGTACTTCAAGCTATCTCAAAGCTCTTACTTCTCTCGGTTTTTCTCAATCTACAGCAGATTATTCTCTTTGTCAAGAAACTTAATAATTCTTTTACTGCAATCTCGATCTATGTTGATGATATAGTGTTGGCTAGAAATGATTTGAATGGTATTCAGTTAGTGACGGCTTTTCTAGATTCACAATTTAGAATTAAGGATCTTGGAAACTTGAGATATTTTTTAGGCCTTGAAATCGCAAGAAGTAAGAAAGGCATTGTTGTAAACCAAAGGAAATATACTCCGGAGCTATTGGCAGATTGTGGCCTTCTTGCAGCAAAAGGGGTTTCCATTCCTATGGACCCTTCAATTAAACTACCTGGATACGATGGAAAACCTTACCATGATGAACCCGGTTATAGGCGCCTAATTGGGAAATTGATATATTTAACTTCCACTAGACCTGACATAGCCTTTGTCATGCAACAACTTTCTCAATTTATGTCACAACCAATGGATTCTCACATGAATGCGGCTCAAAAGGTCCTAAAATATTTGAAGTCTGCTCCTGCAAAAGGGTTATTCTTTTCCGCTACTTCCACACTTAAAATATCAGCCTTTTCTAACTCTGATTGGGCATCCTGCCTTGATACTAGGCGATCAGTATCTGGGTATTGTGTTCTAATTGTGTCATCTCTAATTTCTTGGAAATCGAAGAAGCAATCCACTGTTTCTCGTTCTTCCTCAGAGGCAGAGTATAGGGCTTTGGCTGCTCTTACCTGTGAATTACAGTGGCTGTATTTTCTATTTAAGAACCTTCAAGCAGCCATTACAACACGTGCTCTAGTATATTGTGACAATAGATTTGCAATCCACATAGCTCACAATCCTATTTTTCATGAAAGAACCAAGCATATAGCAAATGATTGCCATGTTCTGTGGGAAAAATTACAATCTGGATTGATACATCTGCTGCCAATTCCTTCTTCAAAACAACCAGCAGACATATTTACTAAAGCTCTTCATTCAAGTTCTTTTCACACAAACATTCACAAGTTAGGCCTTCTCAACATAATGGCTCCAACTTGAGGGGGAATATGAACATATTTCCTTTGCTCCTATTCTAAAATATTCATCTGTTATAGATAGTTGTCATATAGATGTTAGTTGTTCTATTCTTATTGGCTATTATTTCTTTTTTATATTTTGCTTTATTGTTTTACCTGCTGTATAGGAAATGGACCTTTGTCCTTATCCTCTGACTAGCCTTATGCCTTGTATATATTTACATGTTGATTCAATGAAAAGAATGAGAAAAAGGGTATTACTATTATGTAGAAAACAAGATTTTCTCTCATCATCTTATATTTTGGGCCAAAAGAGAAGTTAATGCTAGTCTTCCTACATTATCTTCGCAATAATCTTTCAAACATTTTGTTAAAAAAATGAAATATTTATGTCAAAAACATAAGAAAAACATTAATACTTTATACATTTAGTAAATAAGATTATTCTTTAGAAGAATGCCACAAAAGGAATGAAACAAGATATTACGGTTGAATGCTGAACAAAAACCATTGCTCGGTATTGCGAATGCAGAACAACCCATCAACGATTCCCTGCCTCCATAGTGGTCTTTGCAACAACCCTATGTTCTGAGTGTTTTCTTCCTTCTTTTTATGGGTACGCATCAAAGATTCCCTGCCTCCGTAGTGGTCTTTGCAACAACCCTATGTTCTGAGTGTTTTCTTCCTTCTTTTTATGGGTACGCATCAAAGATTCCCTGCCTCCGTAGTGGTCTTTACAACCACCTTATGTTCCGAATGCTTTCTTCGTTCTTTTTACGGGTTGTTGCGCTCAGTTCATTAAGTAATGTGAATACTTTATCCTAATATTCAGGGATACATAATTGCCATTTGTTTCCTTCATTAACACTTCATGCCTTTAGTAAATAAAGAGATCCAAAAGAATATAATGTAACAAGATTTAAAACTATTCTTTGTAAGAATGCTACAACGGAAATGTAACAACATACTACGGTTGAATGCAGTACTAACAAATACCATAGTCCGGCATTAAAAATGCAGAAAAACATTTATCTCAGACAAAATTATTTCCTTTATGGTCTTTATACCATAGTCAACAGCTGCCAAGAAACAGATTACCTTTTTTTCTCTTTTTGTTTTCCTTCAATTCGATCCCAAGATAAGCATATAATGTAAACACAGTAAGTCTTTCTACAACTAAACCGAACAGTGGTAGTTGAGTTTCTGATGTTTCTTGGCCGTCCTAGTTACTTTCCACAATCACCTAGTACTATGGGATCAACATTAGAAATACAACTTCTCCCCATGCCGAGCAGGAAGTGGGACAGTAGTTATAATTAACACACAGAACTGCTACCGTTAAACGGTTAGTGATTACAAACAACATTGCAAAAGTAAATTGGATCAAGGTCGTCATATCAGTGGTTACCATCTTCAAAGGTTGTCATTTCTATCGGTAGTAAGCCTGCTGATAAGTGGGAGCCAAAACATTTCCATAGCCGCCATATGCATGAGGATAGTTCATGGGAGCTGCCGGGTAAGACCCTGCAATAGCTGGTGCCGGCTCGGGTGAATAAGCAGCATAAGGATTTGCTGGGGGACTTCTGCTGCCGTACATGTGGGGTGGGGAAGGGTATGGTGGAAGAGCAGCTGGGTATTGCCCGTGTGATGGAGACCTGACAAATGTAGGAGCAGCAGGGAAAGATGATACATACGCATTAGTCAAACGCCCAGCTTTGGCTGGTGGCATTGGACCTCCATTGCCGTTGCTTGCTCTAGTTCTCTTATTGGCAGGAACTGCCACTGGTTTCCTTTTCTCGGTCTTCACCTTCTCTAACTGGTCAAGTCGCTTCTTCAGATTTTCTGGAGGGAACTCATCCTCAAGTTTGTATTCTTCAATGCATTTAATCACAGCCCTGAGTGCAGACTGCTCTTTCCTTGCAGCTAGGTACTGCCAAATTTCATTCACCATAGGAAAAAAAATCTGTTAATATATTAAACCCACTTCTACTAACTCAAGAAAATACTACACAAATAGAGCGCTTTTACCATTTCCAGCCTTTTTTTTTTTCCTTCCAACTAATCAAAGAAGCAACACAAATAGATGAGAAGAATCAGAAATCAAATCAGAATCTAACCAACTACTAACACTAACACTAACACCCAGAAAGATCTCACCACTCACTTCGGCCTTCCCCCATCTTAAAAACAGAATCCTAGGTACATTGATTTCTAATAAGCTGCATCCTCTGTCTATACAAAATAAACCAAAAATAGAAAACTTGTATCGAGTATCAACTAAACATTCACAAGATAACAGACTTGCTACCTACCTCTCATCCAGCATAAAAGAAAAGACAGTTCAGCTTTCACAACATTGAACTAGTAATATTAATAGTCTATTTGGATAATCTTCTCCATTATAGTAGAAAATAAAAGGTAAAATGAATCCAACTACTCCATAAACGAAAATTTAACTATTATAATAGTTCTCATGTTTAACTTCTCCAAAAGTTGAGATGTGTAAGTTGAACTTAGATTAAGATAAGCTCAATTCATTTTCCCATCTTATTTTTACTTATTTCATTCTGCTACAAATGCTTATGAAAAAGTTTATCCATTCACGAACTAAACCAAAAACCACAGAAAATCATAGAAATAGATATTAAAAAGAGAGAAAAGTACCGCAGCTCGGCCTGCATTATTAGGATCTTCCAAAATAGAAGCCGCAACTTTCTTAGCATCCTTGAGAAAAGACTTCAACAAGGGAACAGGAGGGAACTTTTCCACCAGACCCACTTCATAGGTAAAGTGAACCGCATCAAGCTGCTGCCCTTTGCTGATCAACTCTTCAATCATATCTACAAGCAATTCACACAAACACAAAATTTTCAGCTGAACAAAAAACAAATCCACAAAACCAAGTTAAGAGAATTGTAATTAATTGTCACTATACCAGGCATTTGCTGAGCGAGACCAAGCGAAAGCGCGAGCTTCGGCATCTGTTTCCTCCAAGCGGAAGCAATAACAAGCTTCCGGTACAAATCGGAGTCATCGTTCTTGACAATCCCGAAGGTAACAACGTGCTGCAAGAAAGTGTGGACGTCAGGTGTCTTCAGGTTTTCCACGCCGCCACGATCCTCCAGGCTGCTCTTCCAAGTCTCCGCGATCTCCGTGGCATGCTCCTTCACGGTAGGGGTAACCAACAACCTCGATTTTCCGATGACGGGGTCGACGACGACCGGAATTAACGACTCCAGGACAAGGACGCAGGCCCAGCCCAAGTCGTGGCCGGCCTTCTCCCCTCTCTTGTCGACCGGAAACACCTCCGAGATCGCCTCCAGCACGAATTTCGCCGGATCGACGCACTCCGCCAGCGCCACCGGCATCTCGGCGCGTAGGCCGTCCAGCTCCTTCTTCTTGGCGCTGACGAAGGCGAAGAAGCCGAACGCGTCCATGCGGAGGCAGAAGGACTTGAGCTTGAGGACGAGGCCGGCGGTGTCATCGACCTCGCCGTCGGGGGAGGTGTCGTCAGCGTCGTGGAGGAGGGCGGAGAGAGCAGCGGTGCGGCGCGTGTCGAGCGTGCGGAGGGCGATCTGGAGAGTGGCGTCGAGAGAGGTTTCGCGGTGGTCGAGGAGGCGGAGGGAGTCCGAGGTGGAGTTGTCGAGGGTGTGAATCTTGCGCTTGAGGGCTTCGGATTTGTGGTTGAGGTCTTGCTCGAGGGAGGAGAAGTGGTCGGAGAGCTCCTTCCAGAGGAGGGTGCAGCTGGTCATGAGAGAGGTTTGGCGCTGGAACTCGTCGAAGCTCGGCTGAGTCAACTCGCTCAACTCGCCTGGATCGGGGATGGACCCCATCGTCGCGAACGAACACAAAGAGGGGAACACCGAAAACCCTACCTGGCTCGCTCACTCACTCGCTGGCTTCAATCAATCAATGTGAAAGAAAGAAAGAACGAGACAGAAGGGGAGTAAAATGAAATCAAGAGAGAGGGAAAGAGGAGTGATGACGTGGATGGCTTAGGTGGAGACACGTGTTATGGCGGTCTGAAAAAGGTGGTTGAGGGGCGATGCTAGAATGCGCCGGGAGTGCGTACGAATAGTAGTAGACTTCGTGACCATTGCCAACAAGATAAGATTGTAAGAGCGAACCAGACTACTTGCAACCAACTAGGCCAGTTTCCATTAATTTTATTTTTTTTAAAATACAGAACAGAAACATTTTTCTACGTATACTGTACTTGCTTTCTGTAATCCGTATAACTGTTTCAAAAATAGTAAAGTTATAGTTTTAAAACAAGAAGAAAAAAGAAAATTAAAATGCACATTATGCACTAACACTAAAAAAAATATTGTAATGTAATTATAAATTATTATATATGATAGATTTATTAATTTTTATGATAAATAATTTAAAAATTATATTTAAGATTTTTTTATTGGCTAATCATATAAATATTTCTTACATCTTGCATGAAAATAAGTAAGGTAGTTTAAATTTACAAAAAAAAAAATTAAACAAACACATCTGAAAATCATAAAAACATTTATTTTATCATAAAAAATACTTATTTTAAAAAATAAGCTTCAAGAATTTAGCCCTAAAATCAAATAAAAAATGTTTATAACAGAGTTTTCATGGTTTTTGTCTTGAATAAAAAATATAGTACACTTTTAACCTTATACTACCATGTATAATTATCAAACAATTTTTAAAAAATAATCAAACAATTGTTCTCTGATTTTGCTTTTAAAGACTATGAAAATTAAATTTAAAATGGTATCTTTAAAAATAAATAAAAGCAGAAATGGTTTAGAATAGTTTTTGTACTGTTATCTTCAAGTGCCGAAGTATATTCTTATAGTAATATAAGCATTTATTTTATCTCTTACAGTTGGCAAGTGTTGATTTTTCATACATAACTTTTAAAATAAATTCAAGCATTTTTTTAACAAACAAAATTTTCCCTGATTTATATATGATTTATTTTATCTTTTTACATGAGATCACAAGTATTTTCTATATAAAAAAAATATTTAAGTTGAATACAATTACTATAAATAACAAATTCTCCTTTCAAATGTTTAAAACAACCTCAGTTATTTGTAAAACTAGTGTAATAACCCTAAACCCTTTATCGACTTCCACATACGACTCTTATGTCATTATCTCTAATTTGAACTATCCATTTTTTTAAATCTCGAAACTCCAATCGAATTTGCCATTTAATTATGTGTAGTATTAATTATAATAAATATATATCAATTATAATCATAGCAATGTACAATACAGTGCCAACTACCAACCCAACATGACTTGTATTGACCTACTCAAGCATATGTTCAGTTTTAATGTTTTCTTCCTGTGCGAGAATATATTGTTCTGATATAAATACTTTTATTAAAAAAATAACAAACCTTCAACTAAAATAGTTCGGCAATAAAATTAATTCATTTAAAATAATTATTTATATTTATTTTTCTCATCATTAATTTATTATTATTTGCCTAGCGAACCTTTATTATTATTTTTTCAATAAAAAACTACGATTATACAATAACTATGATAGTTTTCTGACATTGCCCTGTTAAACAGAATATTTATCCTTACTTTTTGTTTTACAAAAGTGAGAGCTTTTCTAATTAAATTTTATAAATCTATTTTAAAGGTTTTTGTTCATTAGCAAAAAAAATTTATGAATTTTTGAATATTCTGTTTAGTCTATTTTTCCTTTGTAAAAACACTGGAAAACTAAAAAATGAATCAAGTCAAACGTTATCCAAGTCTGCGTCATATTAACTACTTCAACTCCTACCTAACGTTTTTGTGTACCAACGTCAAAACTCTTATAGTTTTGTTTGTAGGACAACTCTTATCATTTTTCACCATCTATGATTATTCTCAATTTCTCATGTTATAGGATTAAATATAATTTTAGTTTTCTAAATATAGTTTTATTGCTTTTGGTCCTTGATTTTTTTTCCTTTTAAGTTCTTTACTTAACTCAGTTAATTTTTCAGTTAAAAGTTTACAATAATAATTATTCTAATATTAACATTTTCATTTTTAGTATTAACATTTAGTGCGAACTGTAAGATTAGAAAAAAAAATCATATATAACTCTATTATTTCCAAATAATCCATACAATTAAATTCGTATATTATCTATGTTAGTAGAATTTGATTTTGAGAAAGAAAAAAAAACAACAATAAGTAAATTAACAGTAACACAGTTTAAGTCCTAGCCACATTATTTAAATGAGGAGGAGGTAGTTTATATTTAATAAAAAATACTAATGGAGTTAAAAATAGGACTTAAAAAGAAAATTTGAGAGATCAAATGTAATAAAATTATTTTTGGATGATTAAAATAAATTTTATAATTAAAGTAAATAATAATAATAATAACTCACATAATAAGCATTGTAAACCAATGTATTTAATATATTTCTTGTAATTAACACTAAAATCAAACACAATAATTAAAGGTGTCCATGAATTGATTTAGTTCATTTAAAGGAAAATTTAGACCAATCAAAATTAATTGGTAAATGTGTTTTGAAGTTATTTATTTTACCTAAATGAATCAAACGGGGTAATTTATTTGGTTCATCAAAATCAGCATATATTTTATTTATTTATTTATTAAATTAGAAAGTTAAATTGAACTTTATGATTTACATAATCATTCTTTTTAGCTAAAAATAATTTTTATTATACACGCAACAAAATGATAATAATAATAAATTAAAGAAAAGAAAAGAAACGGGTCGAGTTGATTGATTCAAACATGATGTATTTATTTTAATTGAAATGACATTATATTCCTCGTACACGTACAGTACAAACAGAAAGAGAAGGCTTTAGGTTGCTCGGCTCAGGTAATGGTAATCAAATTTCAAATTATGAAATTATATCTAAACACAAAGTAATCAGGTTTTATTAGTTTTTACTCAACTCGAAGATGAACACAAAGTGAATTAAACTAAAACATCTTAACTAATTCAGTTTAAATTTTTTTAAATTGCGTAATTAATTCAATCCGACGGATAGCAATAATATGCATAAATATAAGGATTGATGTAATTAAAGTTTCTCTCTCATACCTTCATTGTTTTATCCAAAACTATTATACTTACTTTACCTATCATTTTATTATCAGCGTAAATAAGAATATAACATAGATAAATACAACATTATAAATTAAGAAAAGTTAGTTTCATACGCAGAAATCTTGAGAGAGATTATCTAACTAAATAAATTAAATGTGTTAGTTACATTGTTATTATGAATACATATGATAAAATTAGGCTATAAAAACATAGAAATAAGGTAAAATTTATCATAACTAAACGATAACTTTTTTTACAAGTAATAATATTATAAAACATATGATGAGTTCTTAAACATTTTTATAATTTATTTTTCTTCTAAAAAAATGTACATATGCTATATGTGTGACAGTGTCCTAGGAAACATTATTACTAACCTAGTAAGATGAAAAAATACTATAAGATTAGAGTATGTTTTGTTGCGTATGCAAGAATGTTAAATAGATAGAATATTGGTTGTATAATTGGTACAGAGAATGAGAGAAGGAACTTTCCCTGAAATCGAAGACAGAGAGAGAATGTGTGGGGTGGGACAAGAGTGCTGAGCTCCACATGGGAAGAGTCAGAAAAAGTAAATAAAAGAGAATGAAGGAAGGAGGTAATCTAAATGTAAATTCAAACGGTTAAAAACAAAAAAACATTGCGTCGGTCTTTGCCTTTGCCTTTGGGTGGAGTGGAGGGTATCAGTACTGCCATCGCAGAAAGACACATGCATGCGTACAAATGCGTGTTAGGATAAGGTATAATTCATCAAAGATATTCTTCAACTTCAACTTTGATCTATCATCACATCTATGTCAATTTTAAATTCCAACAAGTATATTATTTTATTATCTATCATATCACAAACAAGAGTGTAATTTTTCTTTCTTTTTTATAAATTCTTTTATGTTAACGTGATTTGATCATTCACGAAAGATATAAATAAATATAGATAATAATGAATTGATGGGCATTGGATCATATGTTTAAAATATTTATTTATATATATAAAAAAGTTGAGTCAGTATTAAAGTATGGACAATTTCTTTGATATACATCTAGGAACTTAAAAGGTCAGTTTAATTTCTAGGTTTAGACTTAATTTACCTCCCAAAAATATTTTTTAAAAAATAGGGCTAACGCAGAAACTACAAGTATAAGAGAGAAATTTTGCAAGGTTTATTTCATATATACCTGCAGCTAAATACAAATTTCATGCGAATGTCTTGTTTATTTTGTAGATAAAACAACTTATTTTATAGTAAACGTGACAATTCAAACATATAAATATAAACATAAACATACATTTGATTTCATTAACCACAACGAATAAAAAAAATAGAGCATAGATGAGTTTTCAGGCATTACTAGGCCTAATTAGGTTTATTGACTAGAGACTGGGAAAACATTTATTGAAACGACGAAAGGCTAAAATCTTTAGTGTGCCACTCAAATTTAACGGTTTAAAAATAGAGAAAATAATATGTTGAACTGATTTCGACGAGAATTTTAATAGTGACTGACGACAACGGACCAGTGTACCATTAAAAGTTATAATGGGCAACCAAATTAAAAAAGGCACATCTGGATAATCAATACACCAACTGGAATGGAGGCTATTTGTACTCTTTTTTTAACAGAGTAGCTATTTATGCTTAAAATAGGATAAATTTGTTTATTTTTATTATGTTAAAATTATATTAAAATATTTTTAATGGATTAAAAATATAAAATATTTTACACCATCATGCATATTAAACTCTTGTATTTTATCTTACATGAAAAATAAGACAACATATTATTTTCCTTTAAATTAGAAATTTTTTGCCTATACTTAAATGAGTGTAAATAAGAAACAAAGTAAGAAAAAAGAAGATAAGGAAATACCATTTTTTTATTATTTATTTCAATTGATAATGGATAGATATACAAGGTAACAATTGCCTAAAAAAAAGGCATACAAGGTAAGGAAAATAAGAAGTGAAACGCGAGCTAAGAAGAAAAACTCCCCAATGAGGAGGACGGTTTTTATTAAAGGAAAATAAATATATCAAGTAAAATAATATAATAACAAGTTCAGGAATTGGAATTTAAAGAAAATGGAATGGTATTTTTATTCTTAAAATGAAGGAAAATGTGAGACTTTCACAAGAACACAAATAAGCATACAACATACAGCATCCAGGAAATTTAAGCACACTTAACCACTATTCACCAATCCATAACTGCTTAACCAGAGATGCTTCCACCACTTTCCATGGCAAACGTATTCAGATATCAAATTTGTTTGAACAGTGACTACTGACTTGTATTATTTGAATACAGTCACATGACAAGCTAAGATAGAATTAAAGCAAATAGTATATGCCCTTATTGTGTATGTAATCTAATGGCAAAATTTTCACATATATAATATTATTACATAAAAACTCGTTACAAAACATTTGCAAAATTAGATGACATACACTATGTCCTCATCTAATCGCAAATTTTAATGACTTCAACAATAACACACCTTAAAAATCATACCTATATAATATTCTTATATAAAAACTCATTACAAAAACACGATCGAATAATTTATCTTAAATTACCCAAATATTTCCCCACAACTAAGCACTGTTAGCGAGATAAAAATTGAGCACAATAAATCATCCACTCCACACACATTTGTGTGTCCGGATGCTGATTGTTGAATAACCTCCCAAGAGTATGAATTCCTTAAGAGTGTGTTTGGATGGAGAAATTTAAAATTTTGAGAAATTTTAAATTCTAAGAATTTCAAATACTTCAATTGAAATTCTTTTATTTTCAAAATTTTGTGTTTGGATAAAAAAAATTAAAATTATGAGGATGAAAAAAATGAATGAAAAAAAAGAGTGAAAATAAGATTGGTGTACTAGTTATACGTGTGTTCCTTTATGCTCACACTTGATCGATATTTTAGGAGCTCAGACGGTGTTTCTTGAAGAAAACTGTAAGAAGAGAATTTCAATTTCTCACCTTTTAGAAGAAAATTGAAATTCCAGATTTTTAGTTGTTTAAAATTCTGTTTTAAAATTCCAAAATTTTAAATTCTTCATAAAAAGCATCCAAACAATGAATTCTAAATAACAGAAATTCAAATTTTCTGATAAATTACTTTCCTCAGTTAAAATCCTCTATCCAAACACACTCTAAAAGTAATCAAACCTTGTCCTTTGACAACATCCCATACAAGTCACTAATACCTAAACCAATAATATTATCGTTTAATATCTATTAAAAAAAGTTCTCTAATGCGAACTCGTCTAATGACTATTGAGTGAAGATGTATTTACCATTAAATTTAAATAACATAAACAATACACTAAATTAAATCAAAGATAAATACATATTACCCATTTTAGAAACGATATCAGTTAAAAGGAACACAATCCTTACTACCTGCGCCAACAAAAAACAACTACCTCTGCCAGCAAATCTTGTAACTAGCCAGAGTATATAATCTGCAGTTACTTATAAACACTACTCACGCTGTTGTACAGACAGCAAGATCTAGAATCCACTTATTTCTACGATCAAAAAATTCTGCACACCACTTAATGTGCAGAGAAATATACAAAAAACATACATTGGTGCCTATAACTTAAGTAAGCAGGAATACGATCACTAAGCAGTGATAGTTGCTATGAATCCATTAACTCCATAAAAAATTTCATTTAAACATCAGCACAAGTTTAGAACGCAAGACTACAGTACAAGTATCATTTATAATTTTATATCATCACCAAGCCTTCTACTCACTGCCTTGTCCAAAAATTAAAAGAACGAAAGAAAGAAAAAAAAAATAGAGTAAACAAATAATCAACTAGGAATTTGCAGTGGGAAGAGGGTTTCATCAATCAATTAAACTGAACTGCAAACAATCAACTACTAGGAGGGCTACTAATGAGGGATTTACAGAGTTGGCAGGAAATCATGCGTACAAATTTCCATGCCCCACCATTGTAATTGAAAAAATCTAAACTGTAAACAAACAGTTCCCAGACAACATGGAGAAAAGCGAGGACAAGACCAAGACTTTAGATTCCAGTCATTGACTTTAAGTGAGTAGTGCGTTCCAGGTTGTCAGATGGTGGAAAGACAAACAAATCTTCTTAATGTGCCTAAATATTACTATGGCAGGAAAATTCAGCATAAATTATGTGGAATAAAATAAAAATGATGGCAATGCTGCCTCCTATTGTACATGAAATGGTCAGCACAATACATAAAAGCTTTTTATCATCTTCAGGAATCGGGATTATAATGCAACTGGAAAAACTTTCCATGTATTCCATTTTACATAGCCATTCCCATGTATAGTCCAAAAACTACATGGGTGGTTTGTATTCTCTCCTGCTCTCTATGAAAGCCTTCTTCCTTGTGTCAAAATCAACTTTGTCAAGATCAAAAGCAGTCCCAAGATAGCCATACAAAACCCTCCTTTTATCTACTTTTTTCTCATCCACCTTCACAAGGTTTGCATTATTCTCATCATCCTTTCCTAATGTTTGTGACTGCACACGGTCCCAATCCTTGCGTCCATGGTTTTCCTTCTCAAAGTGTTCAGCAAGTCGAATGGCCTCCTTAAAGCCTGATTGGTCCCCAGCAAATTTAACCAGTGTTATGCCCAAATGACCATCTCTTCCGTATAATGACTTTGATTTGCCACCCACAAATCCAAGCTCTGGAAAACCAAGCATGAATATCAGATGGAAAAAAAAGATGAGTGGATAATTGAAAATAACTTAGGATTTTGGTAGTGCTTCCTAACAAGAAGTTGTTTGCATAAATGCTTCCGTAAAATGTACATTGGCCCAACAAGGAGATTTTGAGCCCAACAAATGCTGTTTGTCAAGGAAAACTATAAGGAGTGCAATCCGGTGGAAGTAGAAGAGGAGAAAAAAACAAAGGGCAGAATGGTAACCAAACTATCTAAATCAAGAGACAAGACAGCATGAGCAAGCAAAATGGACTATAAGGAAGGTGCTTAAAAATTGGAAATATTGGAGATAGATTTTTCTGTGTCGTCTAAATTTCTATCCAACAGTATAGATGGTTTATTTGATTAGGACAAAACAGGTCAATTTCTAATCTGATATAATATGATTAAAACCAAAAAACAGGTCTAAACTGAATTAGCTTATAGACTATTTAATAACAAAGTAACCAGCTAAGCACTTGCAGTAAGACAACAATCACGATTCATGAAGAAAGATTAAGCGAACTCACAAGCTAGCAGGTAATAAAATGAGTTTTAGAAGATGCCAGATGCAATTATATGGAGAAAGTGAGAGAAGATGAGAAAAAATGGAAGCCTCCACAAAAGAAAAAGAATGCAAGCAGAAAAAAACAATATTCCACACCAGTCATTGAGATTTGAGAAAGGTAGAATATTATCTAATAAAGCCAGGCCTGGCTGAAAATTCAATTTGCATAACATTAGGTATCGAAACACTTGACAAGCACAACATAATTCATACAAATTAAAAACAGAATCCAGGTCAGGAAACCTATAGATGAAAACAACTCCTTTTTATCTTGTTCAAGATCAAGGCAGTAGCAATACCTTGACTAGTTAAAAATGCTAATAAGCTACCAATTTCCTTTCAAAACTCGTGGTCTCAAAATATATATATCATCACCACTACGTGCTGAAACAATACAGTTAAGCATCAACTAGTAATGTATGGTAATTATTTTCACAAAACTAACAATCCTCACAATAATGTTAATCACTTTCTTGATTGTTCCATCAAATATTAATAAAATAACACACGCGTCTGCATAAATGATCTGCTACAAGTGGCTATGCATAAATGGACAAGTAAGAAAGATATGCACTTACACAACTTAATATTCTTCATCTCAAAATAAACACCCTCGGTGCTTGATGCAAAAGCAACATAGTTAAGCATAAACAAGAATAATGTCCAGAAATTATACAAAAAATGAAGAGCCATCCCATAATAACATTCACCAAAACTACTTTCTTGATCTCCAACCTACAATCATTAAATATAAATACATGCATGAGCATAAATGCACAGCTAAAAGTGTGCATAGTTACAGTATAAATGGACAGGTTCATATGTTCACAAACACAATTCATCGCAAAACAACATAGTTAAGCAAATACCCTTAGTGCTAGGTGTCAAATCAGATGAAGAAGAACATAGTTAAGCAACAACTAGAATAAAATCAGGAAAAGATAGGCACAAATTGAAGAGACGTACCATAATAACATTCACATCCTACTTTCTTGGTTGTACAATCAACTGCTATTGAGATATGAACACAAGTAGGAATGCATAAACGCACAGGTAACAAATAAATATCCCCTAGAAACTATGCAATCTAGGTAGAAAGATCTATTCATGAACATCTCCATCTATCTACCAGGAAAACAACTATAAAGCTAGTCAAAGGAAATTGAAAATAAACAGAAAAATCATCCAATAAATCAAATTATGAGGGGGGGCTGTAAGGACGTGATTCCGTTCAGATCACATATACCGGTCTAAGTAATGTTCCACTTTCCACACAATGGACACATTTAGGAAGGGTCAACATGCTAGGCTTCCAGAAAGTAAGCTTATTCAACTAACCCAAATTAATAAACCTTCTACCGGCGAAATAAAATCAAAGAAATCCTCAAATCCAAATATCAATCTCTTTTATTCTCTATTTTTTGGCTTATATCCTTGTACCAGGTACTGCTTTGAAGGATCCCATAATGTTTTGTCAATGATGGTATCAAAACCCCGTTTTGAGCTACTCACTATTGTTTTCCAGTTCTCATAATTCAGTATGTAATTACAAGAGGTAAGCAAAGAAACACTCATCTCATTACCAACTCTTACTACAGTGCTCACAATTCTTCTTAAAAGATCAACAATCATGGGGTGGAGTGGAAGGGAAGTTTTAGTTGCCCAGAACAGGTAACTGACCACACTAATAATGAATCTAGGCCAATGTTTAGCAGTTCATTCGATAGGAAGAAGATAAGTGTAAAGAAAAGGAGTGCAACAGTCACCATCAAGTGCAATGGAAAGGAGTACAATGGTCACTATTAGTATTGAATCAATGGAATGGTAATTCTTGGGGAAAAGAAGGAAAAAACTTTTATATAAATTTTTGATTTAACTGTCCCAAAAACAAGATAATGTCTATTATATATCTAAGCACCACGTGGAGGAATGACATAGTTTTCACCATCTGATTACAGTTAGTTGCACATACTTTTGCGTGCATGAACTTTGCTTCTAACACCTAAGCAATTGAGATGTGACTCCTGCTTATGAGTATCAAGCATCTGTCCAATGCACTCTAGTTTCACTCTAAATCAAGAGTGATCTGTATTGATTATTGAGAAGCTGAATCCTTAGGGAATAAAAATGCAAAAAAATAAATAAATAAATAAATAGCATGCAGATTCACTACAAGGAAATTTAAACAATATGTAAATTGAATGAAAACCATCCAACAATCCTAACCCATCTATTCGACTCAAGTATTGATGTATTGTGACAAAAAAACTCTGGAAACTTTATACAAGTAAATCCAGAAGGGCAAAGTAGAAAGAAACTTAAAATAGAAGAGACCAATGATTTGTCATAATCTTGTCAAAGCTATAATGCAAATGCATCTAGAGGTTTAGAGAGAATTAAGCTCAGTCATTGAGAGCTAATAACTACACATCAAAAGCTATTTTTTACATACCAAATCATAATACAAGAAAGTTACAGCAACACTCAGTTGGTATTTTGAAGATGTAAAGAAATAAAAAATAGAGAATATAAGTTAACAGCTTCAACAAAACTGTTTTATATTATTATATTCTATATCAACTACATATGTCAAATCACGACATAAAAGGGAAGACTGGGAAGTAACGACTAATGAAATGAAAAGGTCAAACAAATTAGAAGTGACAAAGCTTTTGATAAATATAAATTTTGTAATTCAATAGCCAAACCAGAGCAAGAACCTACCATGAAATATATAAGACAGGACTTATTTCTTTTCAAGATTAAAAAGAATGCAAAGAGCAACCTTGACAGAAGAATCAACTCCAAAAACTCTTTGATGTTAATGGAAAGTACGATAAAATAAAAAATTGTATTTCAAATTACGGATGGGTCTCTAATGTCCCAGTTTCTAATTTGGTGTTAATGGGAAATCCTATAAAATCAAAATGACTTTTCATCTCATTATCTTTGAAGAGATAATGCCATAAGAGTATTCCATTATACAGCAGCCTAAAGCAGAGGGAGGTTGGCTAACTAAGAAATATTGGGAAAGCCAGAAAGGTAACTGACTACTAGGTGTTTTCCACTGAAACTGCTCTAAAAGGCCGACTCAGCAAGCATGCAAGAAAGATTTTCCTTAGCTCATTAAGACCATAAAGATAGACATCATAGAGAAGATGATAAAGAATGGAGGGTCACATTATACCTCTAATTTTATTATCCATCATTTTGTTTCCCAAACCCTCCATACGACCATCTCTATTTTTTCCGGTATTTGTGTTATGAATGATCACCAAAGGTGGCCACATGATCAGATCATCCTGATTTGCTGCTGCTTCATCAGCAGGTAAAAACTGATATGCCTTTGAGTTATCAGGAGGCTTTGAGTAGTTCCAACGCATTAAAACACACAGAGCTTTGTGTAATCCCAAATGATCAATACGTGAATCGGCATTATCTGGGTTGTATGTGTGCATAATGAGAGCATGCATATCTGGAAAATCTTTTGCAGACCTGAAAGTTGGCATATCAAGGACATTGAAGAATATATTTTAGGTTTTCATCCTGTAAGTACACAGAAAAGGAAAATTAAAAGCACATATTTACTTCCTTTCATTTACATTTAAAACCAAAGATGTTCTTTTAAACCAAGTCACAAAGAGAACCAACATCCTAAGGTACATCAAAGCACCAAGGAACTACTTAAGAAAACCTGAAAACGTGGAGAAGCACCACCTCTGAAAAGTTATAATCAGCACTGTGACATAGTTTGGTACTAAACAGTTGCAGATGCCAAAATTTTCAAAGACAAATTGACCAAAGTACACATGTACCTTTAAATTGCATGACTGCAAATGGAACAATTTTTCCATGTATGCTGTCAGTCCCAAATCATGAGTTGCATGGGCATAACATATATCAACAACTATATCTTGTATTAAACAGGCAACCATATACTAATCCTCCATTGAAACAAATAAAGCTCTCTCTAAAGAGATACAGAAGGACAACTTATCGGTACAAAATTGTTCTCACCAAACCAAAGTTTCCGTTCACAAAAGATTTCAATTATTTGCAAAGATATCAGATTACAAGCTACACATGATGCCAAAACTCAACTTCAGAAGCAATGCACTATAGGGAACTGACAGAGCATAACCTGGGACTCATAAAGCTAAGTTCTAGTAGAAAAGGTACAGATAAGCACTAAAACTCAAACAAGAAAAAAGTATAAAATCTATTTTAGAGAAGCAAGGGAAAAAGTGTATAAGGAATAAACATGGTTCTAAGGTTCTAGAAAAGGCCAGGGATGGATGAAGCTCGCTTATCTATTTAAGATAATTAGAACAACCTACTCCATCAAGAGCAGCTCTATGACCCTCAGAGAATGCCATGATCCTAAATTTCTTTTGCAACAAACAGCAAAATAGCCTTGGTTGTTATAAATGATAACCAACATAACCATACTTGAACAATCACTGCACCTCATGTTCAAAAGACTACAGAACAGGAAATTGATAACCAACATATTGCCTTCACAGATTAGAATAATTACTAAGAAATTGATGGCAATGTCATCCATTTCATAAATCAAGCAACATTAGAAAAAAAGGGAAACCAACACGAGGCTCCCATCAAGTGGATCTAGGGAGGGTAGATATAAACAGCCTTACCCCACCCCCACCCCCATCCCCAGGAAAGCAGAGTGGCCATACCCACAATTTGAACCTGTGACCTCTAAACCCTAGGTCATAAAGTGTGTGTTCGCTTCTGCATTTATATCCCACATTTACCCACAAATTCACGTCAAATATTAAAATTAACGCAGAAGCTAGTTCTTGGCACATCAAGAGGACGTGCGTCCAACCCCAACTGACACATATCCAGACTTGGTAAAAGTAGCAACCTTATCTTTGCTCAAAGGCCCACCGTCTAAATCAAGTAACACTATAATATAAGAAAAATGAAAGCACAAGTTTTTCCATATTAAAAGGCATAAAGGGCTATAAACTTGTTACAAATATAAACCAAAAGTCCAAAATAAAGCAGAAGTATTGTCAATGCGGCACTGCCATATTAGAAAACACTAGCCATGTTATATGGCAACAAGATGAGAACAAGCCACTAGCCAGTCAACAAAACAGAAAGATCATCACAGCTACATAGAAATTGTGAGATAAGCAACCATGGCATCATAAGTATATCTGATGAAAGAATTAAGTTTCTCAATCCATCAAATCCTAAAGAATCATCAACTCACTTCATAATTACTGCAATGGGTCCACCAATACCATTTCCCACTATTTCTAACAAACTAGAGCAACTGCAGAAATATACAAGTTCAACAGATAAACTAGCCAGTTCAATATGGATACATATAAACAACATAACTACCGGTAGAGAAACTTCAAGGGCTTAGTACATCACTACTCACTATCTTCCAATTATACCTCAATAGAAAATCTTTCTATGGCATTTCCTGACCAGACCAAATGAAATCACATGCAAACGTAAAACTTTTTTACAAAACTAGTTTCCAGTACTGTAAAGTATAAATTTCATAGGTGACCAACAAACCAGTTGAGAGTTTTATGGACTAGAGTGATAACTCTTAATATGCACAAGCATGACAGAAGCTTGATGACTAGATTATATGCAGCCAATTATAAGCATAGAACTGAATTTGACAGCCTGTTTCAAGTACCAAGTTTGCTAGGTTTGTGAATAACTGAACACATGCTATCACTGTTAGATTTTGTGAGGGTCGGCAAGCGTAGTTAACAAAACAGAAGTGATATGCTACAATGGAAAGAATTTGGAAAACCTACTGTGTATTGAAAATGAGAAAATGAATGAACGTACAAAGATTAAGCTTGCAACAGATGTTTATAGTACAGGACAGGAGATGTAGAGCCTATCTAGAATCTAATCTGACAGTTACAACTGTCACTGATTTACAATCAGCTAGCTATATTACAAGAAATGAACAGCTGTCATACTAATTCCAGCCAGACTGAGAAATGATATTTTCTAACAAGAGGTCTAGCTGGCCAAGAGTCCAGACACTTTGGCTCAGGCAAGGCACACCTTTAATGCCTCCAAAATGTTACAACATGACTAGTAGTCAGTCGGTCTTCGGTATGTTAGCAGCGAGAAGCTGAGTTACCTAAATTTTGCTACTCATTTTGACTATGATTGTTACGCTATTCTCGAATAGTTAACCTATAAGGAAAAATATCGCGAAATATTCATATTTTACTATCCTTCTTGTTCTTGTTCATCTAATTTTTTGGTGCATCTTGCCTGAAGCTACCAAAACCGCACATCACCCTCGAACCATTCAACTATTACCTTGCTTTTAAAGTTATCGATAAATAAACTGAAAGCAAACAAACTTGGAAGAAACAATGGTAATCATCTGAATTGCAGCAAACCTGCCAGTGCCAGTGCCGCAAACAAGACAATGAAGGCGTCCCTGCTTCCCATCTTCCAAGTAAGTCCTCTTCTGCGAGGCATTCTCACTAATGAGCTTCGCAAAGTTACAAAAGGCTTTCTTCAACGCGTCCTGATCCACCTGCGAGTGCCTAGTAGAATTCGACCCATCGAGCCTGGAGTGCTTCGAGGGCCTCAACTCACTGGGGCCCGCGGAGAATTGCTCCCTGGAAAGGCCATTGGCGTTACGGAGAAGCTGCTCCCTCTGCCTCGCGAGGTCATCCCTGGGACCGCCGTTATCGTCGCCGTACTTTCGCTTGGCGGCGGCGGCGGCGGCGGCGTGTGAGTAGTCGGGGAGGCGGAAGCGACCGGGGCTGAGGGGCGGGGGGAAGCGGGGAGGGAGGTCGAGAGGGCGAGGGGCGAAGTCTTGGTAATCGGAAGGGAGGGCGAAGTAGGAGCGGACACTGCCGTCGGCGAGGACGATGGTGCGGCGTTCGAGCATGTGGAAGCCATAGGCGGGAGGAGGGGGAGTACCCAGAGGGGCAGGGGCGGGGTCCGGGAAGGGGAAGGGGAAGGGGAGGTGTTTGGGGCTAGGGTTAGGGTTGGAGTTGGGGTTGGGTTTGGGGGAAGGGGCGGTGGATGACTTGGGATCGGCTGGGGATTTGGCGGAGGAGGAGGAGTTGGGTTCCCAGCGGGATTTGCGGTGGGAGGCGGAGGGGGGAGGTTTCTTGTGATGGGAAGACTTGGGATGGTTGCCGCCGACCATCCTGCGGTGTGGGATCTTTGCTTGATTTCACCGCGGCCTTTTGCTCTACTACTCCTTCCCTTTGCAAGTTACTTTCAGAGTTTCTGGATCTTTGTTTTTTTATAAAATTTGTATAGATAGTAAATGTGCGGGGATAGCTCAGTTGGGAGAGCGTCAGACTGAAGATCTGAAGGTCACGTGTTCGATCCACGTTCACCGCAAGAGTTTTTATTTTACTTCACTCTCTCTTTATTCAGCTAAAGTATTTTTGTAGAGCATCAATGTGTTAAATAGCACCATTTCTAACTCCTTGGATGCCGTCATTAATCAAATTTATTCTTCATTCAAATTAAATTTTATACCAAAAAATTGATCAAACTTTTTTTTTTGCCTTTTTCATGTTAATTTTACTTGCTGGTTTTGGCTGATGGTTATCCCACCCCCTCTCTTCCCAAACCAAAACTAGAGAGTACTGTCGGAAAATTGAGTCTCTTTGTACTTTATGTATTCTTTATCTCAGTCTACCCCAAGAAAAAGAACAAGATACCATTTTATCTGTTTTACTTTCTTTTATTTACAAGTAAATAGGATGAAAAAAAATTACATCGTCATCAATTCATAAATCATTATATATAATAAATTTTAATTACCTTAAAAGTCATATGCATCATATTTTTTATTGTTTGACCAAGTATAAATTTTATACAAATAACTCTTCATTTTTTACACTTATTCCATGTGCTCTTCTTCTATACCTCCGCAAAACAGTATAACATTAGTCATACTCAATGCTGCTAATAAGGAACATGACAAAAAAAAAGCATTTAATTACTTGGCTCAGAATTTGATAATTATATACTTTAAAATAATCATCATTTCATATTTGAATTCATTTTAAATAAATTACCATCTTAAAACTAACATAATATTTTTAATTTTGATCCTCTTTTTAAATAATTAAACAAAATTAGATGATATAAATGTATTTATATTATAATTTTATATGATATGAAAGTAATATTTGGTGAGTAGAAAAAGTGGAAACGAGTGGGGGGACAGAGCACATGTTTCTGGAGCACTAACAAAATTCCTTTGAGGACATAACAACTGGACCGGTCTCGACAAAAAAACCAAAAATGTAATTCCACTTATTATATTTAAAAAATGTACACCAAAAAACACTAGAAAATTTATTTTTATTTCTAGAAATAAGTATACGTACAACAATATTGTTTACAGAGGTCAGTGTTCTATCACAAATACTGCCCCCGCACAAGCATTTATCCATCACACAGCATCTAAGGACTGTGATTGTGGAGCCATGAAGGTCCACCGCCAGAAAAATATTAGCTACGGGACAGAACCCCTTTCGAACTGCACATAGAAATTGATGGATAGTATTAGTAGCTTTTTACATCAAAAGCAGATTTTCAAGGAAATTCATAGTTTTCATAGACATATAGCAGATGTGAATGCAAAGCATGTAGAGAAGAGAATAAAAAATGATTGAGCTGGTTTGATCCTATAGAGCAGAGATATCGTCTTTGTTATAAACGAGGAGAGAAAAATATTAAAATGGTTTTCAAGTAATACTAGCAGCAAATAATAAAGTGAATAAAATCTAATTCTCGTCTACCCACAAAATCAAAAGGCAATTTCAAAGATACCATACCTTGGTATAGTTCCACGGCGACGTGGATCATACTCTGTTGCTTGTCGAAGAGCCCGAGCAAAAGCTTTGAAGGTTGCCTCAATAATATGATGAGAATTTTTCCCAGCAAGCTGTGCTCAGAGGGAATGCATGTATATTCTGTTAAAAGGTTTTCAAAATTGGAATATAAAACATTAACTAGAAAAAAGCATAAGCCTCAAGTTGGATGATGTAGTCAATCATCTGTCAATGCATAGAGAAAATAGAAACAATATCTCAATTTCTAACCTATGTGGCTTTGGGATACATCATAGAACCCTGGTAAAACATCTACAGCATTCAGTATGTTTCTTTCATAATGATATGCATGAATATATTTACAAATTTAATGACTATAACTGATTATGAAGTTCTATGTATTAATACCTGCTGAATGTGAAGTGTCATACCAGACGTGTTCACCAGGGATTGGAAGAAATGCTCCACCAACTATAAATGAGGATATCCAGCAGGTTCATTAGTAAATAATAAGAATAAAGGGAAAGACAAAAGGAACAAGCATGAAAGATGATTCACATTAAAAAAATATTTGGAAACATCAGAAGCTCAATAGGCAAAATTCTAAACTTTAATGAAGTAATTAAACAGCATACACTACCTGAGTATCATATGTCCCAACCCTCTGAGTGGGTATGTCCAAATTATAACTTAGATGTGGTCGGCCAGACAAATCCTGAAAAAGTAAGTGTGCGAGGAACCCATGAAGGAAGTAGAGAGAAAATAAGAGAAATTTTATTGCTTGACTAAAAAATGAACAGAAAGAGAAAGATCTCTCCTCCATGGATTTCACCTCACAACTGAGCTACTGTTCTGTTTACCCAGTACTAAGAAATCTGGATGACAATTCCTTCTGCCACTACTTCTATTTAAGCTAAAACTTCTATCCTTCCAACCACTCCAACTAACTATTGATGTGATGCTCTACTATAACTAACTTGTGACTAACTGTTGATATCTGGGAATCTGAACAGTAATGGAGGAAAGATATCCTAAAGAAATTAAATATATAACGAATTTATAGAGGAAAAAATAAGCTTATAAAAGTGATCAGATTGGACACTAGAACTTTCTAATTTCCATTCAGAAGTATTGTGTGCAAACAAATGAGCCTCATCACAAGCTCATATGTGTGGTGTCCCTTTGTCTGAAGCAACCAAACTTTAGGAGTAATTTGAATTTCTTGATGCATATTACCAATATCAAGGTTACACATAAAAAGTCAAAACATTTTTTGAAGTGTGTTTATCCATTCACCATGTTTATAAGCAAGGACAAATCTCACTTTCCTGCCACCTACATGTTAACATTAACTAATAATTGATGATTATTTCTACAAACAGTATGAAAATTACCAGTGAAACATGTATCAATGCTTCATCAAGAGGAGCAGAGAAGTTACCAAACCGGTTAATACCCTTCCTATCACCAAGGGCATGCAGCAAAGCCTGAAGATGTAGTAATAGAAACCTCTTAGTTCTAACAAGATGATAGATAAATGCAAATTTATTAAAAAAAAATAAAGACTGGTGTAATTAAAAAAAAACCTTGTTTGTATAAGATTAGAATTGACATTATAGTTGTTAGAATCGTCAGCAATTATTTAGATGCCATAGTGCATAGAAAGGAAAAGGCGAAATATAAAGATATAACTTGCATGTGAATCTTCAATGCAAGATAATAAAGCACATTTAAGTTTCAAGGAACAATTGTAATATAGAAAATCAAAAAGAAAGAATAAGCTAACGTAATGGTTTGCATACTGTTCCAATAGCAAGGGCAACGTCTTCATTTGTGTGATGATCATCAATATGTATGTCACCTGTAGCCTTTACATGTACATCTAACAGCCCATGTGAAGCAAGTTGCTGAAAAATCACAACCAAGTTCAGTTTCCTCAACCATTATCTCAAATCTCAAGTGAATAATTTTACATCCTTAGTAGCCTTTAATGTTTAGTTGTCAAGATACAAAGCAAAAAACAAAAGACTCCTCATTTATGACCAGGTTCAAACAATGCAAATCTTTCCAAGGAGATACATTCTTTTCTAGACAAATTCAAAATTCATCTCACATCCGCCTAGCCTTTCATCTCTTTCATTCCACATGACCATGCTCATTATTCTATCATAGCAAGAACTTCGATGGAATAATATGCATTTTCATTTTGGATGTATTTTACTAAGCTAACATCAAATGTACAGAGGATTATTCAGTGTATAATACTAAAATTAATTAACTAATTTTTTTGGCTCTCACAACATTTATTTTCTGGATCATACGTGAACATATATGTATATGAACAATGATTGAAATCTTATATTACACTTTAAGGCAGATAGCAACAATGGGATATAAAAAGTAAATGAAGCAACAAAAAGGCACTAAAATTGAGTTGAAATTACTGACATCAAGCATATGATCGAGGAAGGGAATTCCAGTACTACTATCAGCCACCCCAGAACCATCCAAGTTTATTTTGACTGATACATTGGTCTCCTTGGTGACCCTTTTAACCTCTCCGATTCTAGCATCTGAAAATGATCGAAAAGGGATTCAAACGCATTGGAAAATCTAAAATCTGAGAAAAATGAAGATTAGAAACTGAGGATTGTATCGACCTGAGTCAATTGGCAAAGTGGTCGTGGCCGAAGCGTTGTCTCCCACCAAGGCAGCGGAGGAGACGTTTCTGGGAAGATCCATTGGAGTGAGATTGCGTTGGTTGAGTGAAAAGATTGAAGCTTGGAAAGGTGGGCGTGTGGGGTTGGGTATTGTATGGAAAACCCTAACCCTAGAATTCAGAAGCAGGGATGAAGGACATCTTAGAAGAGAGGGTGAAGAAGGTGCAGAAAGCTCCATTCAGAATGTAGCAAAACAGCAACAGCAACAGCACAACGCCGATCTTTCTCCAAGGCTGTTTTTGGTCCACGGAAAAAAAATTGGCGTGAATTTGGATTGAAAAGGAAGTCAACAAGCCCAGTTAAATTGTACGCTTACCCAACCCATGAAAAAAATGACCAGGGCTGCAATTGGGTCGGATCTATTTCAAAACCAAAAGAAAAATAATGATACACATACACTGGCACTAATAGAATAATCATAAGGAAAAAGAGGGACAAGGATTCCATTTCTCCCTTTTTTTTTAAAAAAGAAAAATTATAGAATGTTAAGGAGCGTAACTAGTGGGATATGTTTTTATAACAAAAAAATGTTGAGATCACAAACACAAATAATGAGATGAAAAGTGAATATGTATAACAAATTATTATGCATGTATAAGTATCAACAGTCTTATTATTATATATGATATGATTATAGTTGAATGATGGAGTAAAACTATTTTATAATATTTATGCATGTTCCTTCTTTCTTTTCGTATAAATATATTTTTGATGTATAATAATAATCAAAATTAATTATTTGTTAAATATGTAATTAAATTTAAAACAAAAATAAGAAAATAACCTTTAGTTTTAATGAATATTAAATTACTGTAATTTTTAATTTATAGATTAATTATTTTAATTACATGTTTTAGTATCAAATGCTATATTTTTATTACATTGTGTGTTCTAATAATAAGTGTTCTAATAATATTATGCAGTTATATATTATATCTTAAAATATTTCAACCAAATTTAAAATAAAGTAAAAATAACATATAGACATTATACTTTTGTTAATCAATGTAACGATTAAAATAACATACACATATAGACATTATTACACTTTCAACATGGGGTAAATGAGAGGATGCTGTTAAGATTAGGGAGTCGGTGAACGATAGGGCTGTAAAGAAAGAATAAGGATTTAGTTGGGTTCAATGCAGGATAAATTAAGTCCATATTTTTGGGGTTGAGGATGCACTTCACCCACAAAGAGATGCAATCTACCGTACGATTTTAAAAATATGGAAAGAGATCAAGAAAATGGCTTTAATTCCAACACCAATTCCGTATTGTATGATCTGGTAAGACATGTTTAATTGGATAATGAGACTTCATCTGCAAGTTTTTTAAACGTTGTTGACTCTAATTTGATAACATGAGATCAAGCTTGCAGGCTAAGTCTCGTATTATCAAATTGAACATGTTCAACAAAGTTAGTTTTGAATCTATCAGTTAGATGATTTAGTGAACCCTCTTAGGTTAATCCATAACTTCTAGGTGTTTATATAAGTGATAAATTCTTATTGATTGATGCTTACTTAGTCTGAAAGTGGTAACAGTATTCTACTTTAGTTGAGTAGGCAATTTATTCTTTCTGTTCTGTTGGCCTGCGAGAAAGTTACTCCATAAGGAACCTAAGAGCATTTTGATAAAAAAAAATAAAATTACTTGGTTAAAAAACAAATTAACAAGCTGTCTTACAATTTAATCATACAGACTGAGTTCTATCTCAATAAAACAACATTAATTAAAAAAAAACAAGATTTTAATTTTTAAATTATAGTTGTGATTACAATTTTATTGTTATATTTTATGCAGTGGAAAATTACAGATAAATACAACCGACACAATCACAATTGTTAATTGCTGTCGTGGTAACTCTAAATCGCGATCCTAAACCGTCTTTTAAAACATTGATTAAAAACAGTCAATCCACTAAAAAAAATTATAGTTCCCTTAGACACCTATGCTTTTATGTGCATTAGTGGATTGGTAGGCTTTTAATAGAAGAGCTCAGCACGTTGGATAAGGAGCCTCTATTGAGATGATGGTAGCCTTTATTCCTTGCAAGTTACATCTTATAGTCATCACTTTGCTATCCAATTGTCAAGAAGAGGACGAACACTCATTATGTAGCAATAGACCTTGCCTGTGATCATTGTTACGTGGATTTAACCGACACTTCTTTAAATTCAACTCTGTTGATGTATATTCTGCTATCTGCCAAATGTCAATAAAGTTATCATACTTTACAACTGCTCTGACCCCAGAATTTGAACATAATCTGATGATATCCATCAAAATTCAATTTTTTTTGCGCACCCAAATTATGCAGTTGGTTCTGTCTCAGACGCCATCGCTTTGGAATACCATAACCTTCTCTTCTCCTATTATTGATTTTTAACCTATTCCACGTCCACCCCAAAATGAAAAAAAAAAAAAAAGAATGGAGTTGGGGTTATAGCGACGGAAGCTTGGCAATAATTTAATTTTTGAACAGAGATGATGCACGGCTGTTTGTAGTAGTGCTTTTCTGGTTTCATAATTTAATGTTTACTAGTAAAGTGCCACAATGAAGGAATCCGTCTACGTGTGTTTATGATGACATTCATTGCATTTGTATGGCCTACACATTACCATGTTTTATTTTCGTAGGATGCCATGTAGCAGTCTGTTGTTAGTATAAAGTGGCAATACCAACCAACCCCATCAATAGCATATGTACTAATGAAGAGAGATAACCAACAAGGCTGCCAATATCTACATTCTTTAAAGATATAAATTCTTATAAACATATTTTATAATTTATTTGTTCTTTATTCTTTATTCTTCATTCCATTGTTCATTCTATTTTATACTTCTCTCTTTATTTCTTTTTGAGTAATTAGGATATTTTTACTATTATTCAATTCCAAATCACCATATATAATAAATTTATTTACTTTTATAAAAATTACTTTAAAAGTCACACCGATAATAATTTTTTTAGGATAAATGACTATATTGATATTTTTTATGCATCCGAATACAAAAGAATGAAAGCATAAATGAAACCAAAAGGATCATCATCTCAAAAAAGACGATTGTTTTGATATTTGAATATCTAAACATTATAATCTATTGTGTTTGGATATGTGGTTACATGACAGGAAGTGAATCATTGAAAGTAACTTTTTGCTTTTGCCTCAAAACTGATATGACTTGGAGAGCAACGATGGTGTAGAATGTTAAACTAAATATGTAATTAGTCATTGAAAAAATAAATAAATAAATCTAATTTAATCTTTGAGTGTCTAAAAAGAACAAAAATTACTTTTTATCATATAATTTAATTATAAATTGATTAGTAAATTTTGTACATTAATATTAAATTATTCTAACTTAATGATGATCCCACAAAAATTTAACAGCAAGACATATACTAAATTATCATCAATTTACACATATCAAAATAATCATTTATTCTTATTTTTTAATTAATAATATAAAATCTTTTACTCTTAAATACACAAAATGTATACTCTTTCCTTCCTTTATATTTGTGAAAAGAATAGTAAAAGGTATATATATATATATATATATATATATATATATATATATATATATATATATAATTTTTCCATTTTTGCTATATTTAAACTCGTAAAATTGATTATGATTTTTAAAATCACTAAATTTTGAAACATTAAAGAAAGCAAAAACATTTTTTTTCTTTCACTTATGGTGTGTTTAGAATCGCGACAACTCACGTTAACCCGAAAGCTACGTATTATGGGCTTATGGCGTTTACTACATACGCGTTTTTTGCCCTTCCAAGTGGGGCCAAACACCCACTTAAATGAGATTTTGAGACGCAAAGCCACGTCAAAATAACACCTATACATCATAAAAAATTGACAATTTGATATTGAGTTACCAAACCCCCAACTTGAGTTGTGATAGCACATAACCAGACATGATAATAAAAGTAGAGCATCATAACATTATTTATAGCATAGTGTAGGTTAGCCAATAAACATTGAAACTGAATCGAGATAGACACGAGATAGTCATTAGAGCCCTTTACATCATTCTTTTTTTTTTAACACAAGTGACTTTAATGGAAATGGACCTATCCAGTTTATAGTAAATCTTAATCTCGAAAATTCCTTCAAACTTTTTGGTAGATTTTAATGGGTATGTTCAATATTTGGCCAACAAAATTTCCAGCCAAGGGTATGCATATTTACAAGGAAATAATATTTTGTCAGAGCCAACATCTTATCTGTGCCTTTGAAATATCTATATACATCAACAAAAGCATGTGGCGTCGCTGTTATGTTGAAGTGTTCGTATTAGCAGAGAGCATTAAACATCACACAAAATGATGGACCATTTCTTCCTTGCTCTTCAGAAACCGCCCCACAATGGTCTCAGACGGTTCCTCTTTGGCGTTATCCATCAAAATGGAGAATAAAGTGTAGTGTTCAAGCGATCTTTTAAGTAATATATATCTCAAAAAATTCTTTCTATTATTTGGCAAAGGCATAGGGCTCAAACTAGAAATTACGAATATTTCATATCACTTAATTACATTATTGCCAAGGAAGAAGGAACTAAAATTAGAGACTCCCAATTGTACAAGTATCTTGTTACATTTACCTCCATTTCTGGAATCCATAGTTCCTAACAGAATAGGTAACAAGGCAACTTTACGGCCCAAGGCTACTAAATTATCATCCCCCAAGTCAAACTGATACTTGTTGCACCAATAGAAAAGTTATTGTATGATTTAGACTACTACATGTCTATGGTCTTATCAATCTTCATGTAACATGTAGTCAAATTTTATTAGTTATTTTTTGTAAATTGAAAAACGTGCCATGTAAAGATTGATCATAAATATTTGATGATCTAAATTATACAATGATTTCTCCCATTTCTAGCATTACATAGTTGCCTCATTACCCATTACATTATGCTAGTGAGAAAGGTTAACAAAAGATAAATGGATAAAAACTTCTATCATAGAGAAGTCTCACAGGTTTTTCTAATATAGCATCTCATATGATCTGTAATATATAATCCTCTAGGAGATGGAGCTGAAATTCAGCATCTCAAGGGAAAACTTTGCTTACATTAATGTGATTGCGTTAGCCTGTGCATGATTTGCATATGGCATTTTTCATACTAGGTCAAGTGACCTTACTAGAAAAGGGTGCCCACAAGCTAATTACATCTAGGGTCGTTTGAGTAACTCCTATCACTCTCTGGCTCTGATTTTCTTTCCCTAAATTTAAGTAAACTGGCAACCAGTTAATGTAGATACATTGGTGCCCACTTATGATGAGAAAATTATGAACTTTGGTGGTTTCTAGTTTCTAGACATCTACTGCATCAACAGGAAGTGAGGTTGCCCTCTGAAGTGAGTGTGGAAGCAATACTCCTGTAAAGAAATCCCTGGCTGTGATCATTTGCTCAGGACTGTTAGACTGACAAATCTCATCAACATTTTGAACCATTTGATCAGCCAAAGTGTTGCATTTCTCAGATTCAACATGAAAATGCTTCCCAGAAACTATAGTTCTCAATAGTGGTTTATTGTTTTGTATCTTCAAATTGGGTGTATCTGATAGCCTCAGAATTCCATCTTTCAAATGCTCCAATTTTTCGGGGTCAGGAGATATGCTAGTAAATTTTGGTTTACGCCCTAGTTGTTGGTCTCTAAGCTCCCTTAACTGCATTTGGTACTTTGCTTTGAGCCATCTTAGTTCTTGCCTTATTTCATTTTCATAGTCCAAGAAAACACAATTTGGTGCAGGGTTTGAAGAAGACTTTTTGGTATTGAGATCACTTTGTTCATCCACATTAACAGTTTTTCTATCCTCCTTGATGTTTGATGAGTTTGATGCCTCATGAGCTTGGTCACAGTGCATCTCTTTTAACTCTTCATGGCATAAATCCGGTTCATCTCTCTGAGCCCAGATATCTGTATATTGAATGCCATTGGATTGGCTTGATTCATCCAGTGCACCTTCTCTAGCACTATTTTCAGACCCTTCAACTTGGTATGTTATCTCTTCAAATCGGCCATGAACTGCAGCACATCCAGTTTTAGAACAATGAAGAAATTGAAGGTTCTTGCCACATGGATTATTTGATGATACATAATCAAACAAGGAACCGTTTGCAGCACAATTGAGGCAGACACTTGCACTTGAACATTCTGATTTTTCCTCTATTCTGGGTCCTGTTTTCCACTCTGGGACCAATCTTGCAATTTCATTGTCTATCATACTTGCTAAATTTGTTACATCTTGGTCATTTATGTCGAGCTCAGCTACCATTTCATTTGCAACACTCAATGCGGTATCAGTCTCAATGTCAAATGGGAAGTAGATATTTCTAATTCGACCTATTTAGAGGAATGGATTGTTAGTTTGGTTTTTTTTCTTATGTAGAAAGTATGAGAAAAAAAAAAAACAGAATATGAAATTATCAAGACTAAAAAGAAAATAAGAAAGTGAACTGCTAACCTTCCTTATCTGCTATTCTGAGTCTCAAAAAGATGCCATCGTCTTCTCTTCTACCTTTGATTGTGGTGTCAACTTCAGCCAAATTGTCGTCCTCTTCACAATCAAAGAGACCAATTTCAGTCGCTTCAAAATCGTCTTGATGATAATCCAATTCAGATACAGGCCCATAACCACCAATATTATCAGTGTCCCCACTCATTAAGTTGTTGTTAATGATACAAATTCCATTCACAGGTTGTCTAATTAATGGCGTTACTTCATAACAATCTCTTTGATACTGCAAAACTTTTGAGTCAAATCCATAATCATCAATTTGGAGAAAAGGGTCCTCCAAGAGTTCCCTAGCTGAAAGTCTGAGGGACACAGTTGCTAAGCATTTCTCTACAAACTGCCTAACCTCGGGATTGTCTACTTTGTAAAGAGCTTCTGGCTTCTTCCCCTGTAAAATATGCATGCAAATAAGTGGAGCAAGAAGAAAAACCGAATAGAAAAATGAATCAAGGTAAAATAAATAAACCAACAACAAATTTGGGTTCTTACAGATACAACTTTCTTGTAAATTTGAGCAGGATGGTTGCATTCACTATAAGGATATTCAAAAGTGACCATCTCTAAGATGCACATTCCAAAAGAGTATATGTCAACCAACTCATTGTAATCCTCTTCATACACTTCTGGAGCCATAAACTCAGGTGTGCCTGGAGTAAAACAAAGAAGAAGAATAAGCAAATCAAGAGTCTTAAACTGGTAAACTGTGCAGAGATGGAGAACTAATTATCAAAGAGATAAGTAACATTTTCATATTCATATTTTGGAATATAATCAAAGACTTTCATGATGCTGTTCTCCACACCAACACAGCGAGCAGCATTAGATTTGCGGAGAATTGCAGCAAGGCCCAGATCACCAATTTTGACTTCCCCTTGGTTGCCATTGATGAAAATGTTATCACACTTGAGATCTCTATGGATCACAGGAGGATCATGGCTGTGCAGATAGAGAAGCCCTTCCAAAATCTGCCTGCACCAATGCTTAACAGCTCTGATATTCACCCGTCTGTGTTTAAGTCTGTACCTGCTCACGCAATGAATATAATAAGCACACTCATATTATAAGCCAAAAACAAGAAGCAGAAGCTAGAATTACCTGAATATAGCATTGAATGGAACACATACATACATATATACGCACACTAATTAAAAAAATAAGGAAAGAGCGTACTGTCTCAGAGTCCCAGAGGTAAACATCTCAGTGACAAAGTTAATGTGTCTGTTGGCAGTATCAACCCAGGAAGTATACAACTTCATGATGTTCTTGTGTTTCAATGTCTTGAGAAGATGAATTTCACTGTATAACCTCTCAAGATCTTCAGGATTCTGCAAAAAGTCATAAAACTTTACTTGATTCCATGCTACTTCTATCCCTTCATACTCATCAAATGCTCTATAGCTGCAACAAATGAATATGGTCTCATTATAAGAAAAGAAGAAAAAAAAAAACTCATTGAAACCCCGTTAACTGTTTCACTTAAACAACAAAAAGGAAAACATATCAAAGCAGTTAAAGATTTTGTTTAGAAAATTCAGAGGAGGGTGTGCTGAAAACCAAGAGATTAAGGATCTGATGCATACACTGTCTTAGAAGCTCCTTTGCCAAGAATTTCATTGTACTGTTAAACACGAAATCCAAATCCTATAATCAGACACAGAACTTGGAATATAAAGAACTAAGAAAAATTGATGAGTAGTAAAAGAGAAAGTATATACTCTTCCATATCTTCCCGTGGGATCAACTTCCACAAACTCACAGCACTCTGCCTCAACACATGCAGCACCATTCATGCTTTGTTTCTTATTATCTGTTCTCTCCTTTTCTTTTATTTATAAATAAAGGCCTTTTACTTCTTCTTCTTCTGTGAGCTAGCGAGAGAGATAAAGAACACGAGAAAAGAGAAGAAAAAAAGTGAGTAGTTTTGTCAATGCATATACAAGGAATATAGAAACTGTAATAACTAATTATTTGGTTTTCTGTGGATATAGAGAGAGGGAGAAAGAGCCTAGGAAGGTCCATTAAAAGGACAAAGTTATTGCCAAATGCCAACTAACCTATACAGCAAGGCAAATTTTTTCAAGGTAGGAGAGTGATACCTCTAATCTACCACCACGCTTCTCTGACAATAACTGACAAACACTCTCTCTTTCTAGCCTCCTCTAACTTTTTACATCTCATCACGAGCTGTAAAATCATTATCACTCTCTAAATGTAACAGCTTGCACTGCATGGACCAACCAATGTTTTTTAATTTTATAGGCTTTCTTATTAAACAAACATTTTATGTGGTGCTCTAAGCACGGGAGGGGAATTTGGGTTCTGTTGCATTTATGAGAAGGTTAGACTTTTCATCATTGAAATTTATAAAAACCTCTCTAGTTGGGAATTTGGATGTTGTTAGTTATTATTACTAATTTAGTAAATTTGATTAACTTGTTCTTCTGATTTGGCCATGCCCTCAGTGTTACTTCTCTAAGGGTGCTTTCTTATTTTAGTTCTTCTCCACTGTGGAGGACACAGGTGGACTTTAAAATTTGGTGTTAGCATTAGGACTTAAAATAGAAAGAGTTATTAGGAGCAGTGGTGATGAAGAGAGTAGAGATAATTGGTCAAGAAGTCAGGTGGATCAGTGGTGGTGGCCCCATGGTTACCTGGCTTTTGATAAAGAAAAGGGGACCGATGCTATTGAATTCTAGCTATGCCTACCCTTCAAGTTGACTGTGCATGTGGATTTTTGGTAGGGAATTGCTTTTCAGCCTCAAATTTTGTTTTTTGGTTTTTTTGTGTAATTTTTAATTTAGTTGTCCTGGATTCTAACTTCTTTTCCAGTATTTTTTTTCTTTCCAAAATAGGAGTGGATGTAGGATTAATTGATACTGAATGTCAAAATGGTTAAATTATTATCATTTTAACTATTGAATTGTGTAATATTATTATCTTGAAGTCATATATAAAATTTGAAGTAATTTGAATAATTATATATGTGTAATTCAATAACAAAAGGTTGTTTATATTTTGATAATATATTATATGATAAAATGATGTGAAACGAGAAAATATAATTTTTTTTTCAGATTTAATATATTTAGTGAGAATTAGTTTTGAACCTCTAACTTTTTTTTATAACTTAGTTATCAATTTTAATTTGTATTATTTTTCCCAGATTTTTGTTAAGAGTAGTGTATTTCTATTTTCCAAAAACAAAATTTGATAATTATTTGTCAAATTTGGTTCCAATTTTATGGGATGTCCTCAAAGAAACATATGAATGGAAGAGCATCCATTAGTGATTGAACAACAAATAGTTGTGTTTCTAAAAACATTATGACAAATTTAGTAAAAGAATGCACTTAATAACACTTTGCAAAAGTTATTTTTACCATTTCAACAATTTAATTATGTAATATTATCTTAATGATGATATGTTGATAACGGTTAATGAGTATATTATGAGGTTAAATTATATAAGAATTTGTAATTTTTTTTTAATTTTTCCTTTTTGAGCAAATAATTGTTAAATTAACATCATTTAAATTTTTATGCAGAGAATATTAAAATTGATGGATTTATGAAGCTTAATGAGTAAAATAAAGCCTAGAAATGCGGAAATAATTAAAGAAAGCCAATTAATTGAGGAAATAATGACTAATTAAGAAAAAAAGACTAACCAAAGAAAGAATGACTAATTAAGGAAAAAAGACTAATTGAGGAAAACACAACTAATTAAGGAAATCAGACTAATTCAGAAGTCTGATAATCTGTACCTATAAAAGAAGAAAAGAAAAGAAGGAGAAGATATACAGAAATTCCAACAGAACACAGGCAAAGGCAAGAAGGGAGAGAAGCAAGCAATATGAGTCATTCTTTCTCTCTATTCCCTTTCTTATCTTCCCCCCTCTTACTAAATATTCTCGTCTTGCAATTGCAAAGTCTCCATGATAAGATGATAATGAGAGGCTAAAACCTTGTGTTGGAAACTTAGCAGCCAATTACTCTTATGTAATTTCTCTTTCTATCTATTTATGAATATTACTTTTGCATTATCCTTTCTTGTGCTTAATATTATTACCTGTGACTTGATCACCCATTTGCATGGTAAGTTTTAGGGGTAACATTGAAAAACATTATTTTCTAATAGAACTGAAAAATGGTATCTAAATAAAGTCATCATTAGGGATAAGTTGATATTTGTTTAGCTTGCTATACATCTTTATTCTTAATGAAATTTATTATTTTAGTTTTACAAAGGGATTTGGAAGAGAAAATAGATAAATTAGACTCTTCCATGCGGAGAACCAAAGTTAGAGTAAATTGGAATAATTATAAATAGAGAAAAATCATTAACATTACATCTACTATGCTAGATTGCCTTCTACAATATTATTGGATTTTTTCATCTTTAATTAATTAATTTAAATTCATGTTTAATTCTTTTTCTTGTTGATTTAATTTTCAGCAATTTAATTTACTATTTTCTACTACCTTTTCCAAATCTTTTTCTTAATTAAATATTCATCTGCCTAAGTACAAACAAAGTCTATATGAATATGATACTCGAACTTCAGTTTTAACTGTACTACTTGAGATGCATTGGTGCACTTGACAATCAATCATCATATGTATCAAATTTTATATATTTATAGACATATTGTTTAATAGTAAAAAAATTACTTATATTTTAAATAATGTATATTATATTTCATAACAAAGTGGAGCAAGAAAGAAAATGTTAGTTTATGAATTGTATAAAACTTGATAGATTTGATTTGTTTAATACTCCATCAAGTCCTTTGTATAAGAAAAAAAATAGTATATATTTTTAGTTGTAATTATATAAAAAAAAATATAGAACTAATAGATTAACTTTTAAATATGTTGATTATTAATTTTATTTATATAATTAATTTATTATGAGACACTCGTTTCCCATGCGAGTGAATACATCCATTAGCCTATTAACAATATAAGTCACATACATAATACATGTAGGAAAAAAAAACATCTCTTAAATATTAATTTATCACGTTATGAAAAATTAGTCCACTCCACAACCAAACTCAATCCCCACTGATATATAAGCTTACATCACGATACGTACCCACCAAAGCGACCCAAAGATTAATTTGAAGTGCTTTCAAGCAAGGCTATGGCTATGCACATGCATGGTGCCCCCAACAGGCTTTAGAGGCCGGTGCCAGATAAGGCAAAAGGGATGCTGCCTTAAGACTAAGACATATAGCAGCTCACAAGAACTTCCAACATTAAATTTGTGACAACTAACAAGCATTTGTGCCCTTTTGTTTTTGCGTATGTTGTTGAGACTTCATAAAGTTTTATGAAGTATTTTTAACATTATACGATAAAACCTAGAAAATATTTTCAAATAAACTTCACATTATCATGTACTTTTTGTTTCTCCTAAATAAATAAAATCAATTAAAATACACGTTCAAATATGAAATATGATTTTACCGTGTGTTTGGAAAAAAAATTTAAAAAAAAAAACGTGAATCGATATTTTCTCTCTCCACGTCTATCAAATATGAAATAGTTGCTTTACATTTTCACGTCCCTTACGTTTGTTTTTGGTGCCGGACGCGATCCAAACACGCGCGTAGATTAATTTGGACACGCATTTCAATTATATTAAATACTGTAATTTAAAAATGATTCTATCAAAATCAACTTTGGCAAACTCTAAACCAAATTTATTTAAATAAACTGTTGAATTGTACTTTATGAAAACAATAGAATATACAGTAGTGATACAAAATTAACAATCACCATCTCTACGTTTTTGTTTTTTAAGCTTGCTTAATCCAGTATGTCATGGTCCGTTAAACTCTCAATAATATAAATTTATATGTATAGAAAACTCAAAAAGTTGTTTACTGCTGTTTGCCTCTCAACTAAGCAAGACTGTGCCTCTTCTTTCCTTTATGCATGCTGTAAATGTTTTAGCTCTAAAGATTTGTTTGTTATACTTTATTATTCAGTAATGGGCCAAAGAATCCTCATACAAAGTTATCTAATCCGATCTTATGGAACTAACACTTTTTGTATGAGGTGAGTCATTTATCATAGAAGATTTACATTTCTAAAGGTTAGAACAAAAGACAACAAAATGCGTGTGATTTAAGAAGAAGAAAAAAAGTATTTGTCTCTCTATGCACTCACTAATCTTTTGGACTTGGATTATGTATTTATTTATGTTACAGAGTTATAGAGTGATCAAGTACGATTTCTCCAGATGCCACTATGTCCAGAACAAGAGATAAAACCAAACGAATAAAATCATAATTTATATATCTGATTTCTTCAAATAGCACAGTTCACATTTATTTGCATATAATAATAGCAATCTTATTTTGTCGATCGGCTTAAAGACAAAATTCAATACTGCTGCCATATTCGCATGTGACATTTCATTTTATTTTTTTTCTGAAGAACTTGAAACATGTCTCATCTGTTAACGGCCAAAATTCTTTTGTCACGCAGCCAGATTTTCGTTGACTTATCTTGAATTTCTTTTGCTTAGCTCGGAAGCCCAGCACAGTTAGTAATCTTTACATATTTTTTATTATTATTTTATGTCGTGTCTTCAAAAAGTTGTATGGAAAAAGATAAAAACAACGGATCGTTTGTTCAAGAAAACATTTTTCATTTTTTATTCATTTTCTATTACACTTCTTTTTATTTTGTTTCTTACTTTTAAAAAAATGTATAAGAAATAATGAGAACAGCTTTTTATTGTTTTTTTCTCTTTTTTTTAACTGTTTCCTATACAAACTTTGGGATAAAAGAGAACAAAGTGAAAATTTGATAGCATCTTTGTAATTGAAAGTGAAAACTTTTTTTTTTGTAGTTATGATTTAAAACATTTACGTTGAGGAAAAAAAAAACAAACCAAAAATACCTTAATTCCAAGAATTTCTACATTTTATATGGCCTATACATGCTTTTATTTTACTAAAAAGTACAAAGGGAGACATGAAGTTTACAGAATGCGAAGTTACATTTTTATTAGGAAGGGGGTATCTCTTGAATCTTAGAGGGTGCCATCCATGTACCATTTTAAAAATAACATAACAAATTAATAACTTGAAACTCGATAAAGGGGTGTTCGGATATATATAAAAAAAATACACTTATAATCCCAAAAATTAATGAAATTTGTTATGTTATTTGTAATTATTGAATAAAATGGTCTGTGTAGTGTGCTCAGATATGTCACTGACGGTGGTGTGCATGCGACAGTGGGGATCCGGCAGTCTTTTTGTGGTTGAGACGATGGATTTATGACATTTAGAGTGGCTAGCACCAACAGCGAGCTGACTCAGACCCACAAAAACCCTAGCTAGTTCCAACCCCCTAAAATTATTAAATGTGAATTTGAACTGAAAATAACCCAGTGGGGGACTAGAAATTCAGTGGTTAAAGTGGGATGAAGGCCTTAAGCCATTTGACAGTTCTAGTTTTACACTAGCTTAGAATCATGGTATAAGGAAACTTAAGTCATTCTATTTCTCAAATGGTAATCAACAGTGGAGCAGGGAATCAATGGCCATCACATGAATGCTTGTATTGTGAATAACAGAAGGAAAATCTCATCCAAGGACTGGGAGGTAAAACTTGAGCATACTTTGAAGCAAACACTTGCATGGATTGTTTGGCTAAGCATGACTCAAGATTTAATGATTTTAATTTGGTCTGGCACTCTTGTCCCTTAGATATTCACAATAACATGCTCTCTGATATGTGACGGAGTCCAGTTCATGGGAAATTAGCTTTAGTTTCATTTGCTTCCTTTTTTTTTCAGCAAAAGATTTTGGAAGACATTTTCCATATAAACAGATATAAGCTGATATTAATGTTCACACAAGTGGTGTATGAAGGAGTAAATAAATCCTGCTAGACATCAGTATAAGAACTTGATTTCTCTATTTTTGTTCCAATTCTCTCTATTTGGTCTCTGGCTTATTCATGAAGTTGTTCAGACTTCAGATTCAAGAAAACGGCCATCTTCCAAGAGATCACACTGTTGTCATCTATTTGATGAGCTAAGAAAATATGGAATTGCCAATGTATAAGCCCAAAGAAGGGGAGAACTAGATGCTCAACTATTGTCCGTTTCATCCCAGCATATTAGCAACTCAGTGGGATCTTCAACCTGCATATATGTTACTTATTGGGTACCCTTCCAGAATTGCTTTCTCCATAATCTTTTCCTGGTTAAAAGAAAGGACATTTTGATTTTCTGATTGCAATGTTATGGAATATAATTTAGAAACAAGAAACATAGAAAGGCAAGCAAAGCTTGATTCAGAATCAAAGTTTTCTTTTGCTTACTTTTTCCACCTTTTTCATTAATGGGGAAATAATAAATAAATTACCTGGATAATAGTTGTGATCATCCCAGGTCCACCCTGCAACTCGAGTTGAGAAAATCATTAAAAAAAAAAAAAGTGAATTAATTGCAGCACCAGTAGAAATATACCACCTGAAATTGCTTTTTTGTCCATGATATATCCTTCCACGTTTTAGAATGGGCTGATTGCCATTCTGTTGGAACCTGAATACTATCCACATGTTGTAAAAGCCTCAAGCTATCTGCAACGACATTTAGTCCCAAGTGAATGTTAGAATATGATAGCCCAGCATTTGATTTAGGCAGTTATAAATTTGTATTATAAAGTCAGTGGACATTTATTTTTATATTAATTTCGGATTAGGAAGTTATATTTATAAGTGATGATGCGACAGTTTAGTGATACATAAGTTGTGTTGTAGACTTGTAAAAGGAAATTAAGGTGTCAGATTGTTATTCCCTGTGTTTTGAAAGAGGAAGCTCTTTGTTAGGGGGAAAACCTGTCTTTGTGCTCAAACCTGGCCCAAAAACAGAATTTTGTCTTTATTTAGAATTCAGTGTGTTCATTTCTTGAGTCCAACAACTAGTCTGATCCAGTTTAAAGGTATTGGAAACAATTATCAGCCGTTGATTCAGATCCAGGAAGGATCAATTTTAGAAGTTATACAGCATTACAGCTTTCATATGGCTTCATTAGCTACTCAGTCAACATAGATATTGAAATTTCTAAAAGAACTATTGTATAATACTATTCTTAAGCATTTGAACACAAAATAAATGAAAAGCATTGAAAAACCAAAATAATACTTGTGATGAATGCCTCCTCCCAGATTTCACATTCTGACCATGATGGAGCAACTTCTCGAAATGGAATTCCTTCACTCCTGCATATCCTGCACATAATGCAAGTAACTGCTCGATAATATAAGATGCAACTTGTTAGTGCTTCTAAGTAGTCTATCTATCCTATAAAATAAGACACTGGCCCCATTTTTTTGCACTTCCTGCGTGACATCTTCCTGACCAAATAATAACCTAGTTTCATTTTTACCCCCACAAACATTTCTCTGTGGCCAAGACAAAATCCCAATATTAGAGAAAACAAGACTCCCCCCTCTTACCAAACTGAATTTAAGAATTAAGTTTATAACTATGATACACAAATTTTATACTAATATCAAGCCAATTGTTAAACTATAGACCATAGTAAATAACATAAATTCTACTAAATTTTGTACACAAGGGCACAGTTTCTTTATAGTCAAAGAAAGTATAGCAGCGAAAAATTAGATTTATAATCAAATCATACTCAAGCACTAGTTGGCGTATTGTTCCTGGAAGAACACCATCGCTGATCGGAGCTGTTTGTACTTCAAAAGAGTATTTATTTCCATAATCACACAGGGCCTTCTCATCATTTGAATTCCTTTCCTAAAATGAAATAGGAAATGAACACTAAAAGTTGCACATGCCTGTCTACCACAAGGAGAACTAGAAAGTAAAATCCATGATGCGTAACATAAGCTTATTTCATAAAATATTTCAATATGCACACATGCACACACACAACAAAAGAGCAGGAGAAACTCAAAACATGGTACTTTTGCAGTCACAATAGTGCAGTGAGCATCAAATTATCATGAAAACAATCTTAAAATTTTAGAATACAACACAAACATATAAAGGCATGAAACTCAGCGAGTAGTTGAGTACTGTGTATTCATCAATATGACGAAAAATAGGAATTCATTCTGAAATTTTCCATGCTGCAAAATGAATAGCAGATGAACTTAGAGGTTTTTAATAAATAGGTATGCTTGTCAATCTCTATCATATCAAAGAATAGTCCTAGTCAACAATCAATGCTATTTAAAGCAAGCTCATCGCATTAGTTTTAGTATATTAAAGTTTGATCAATCCAACTACATTATGTAACAACAGCTTTAGGTTCAAATTGTTGAGGGTGATGCAAAAGTATGGTTACTAATAATAAAAAAAAAGGCATAAGGAATTCTAGCATAAAATAAGCATGAATATAGTTAGAATTTAAATTGAGAGATCAATTAAGCTCACCTTGCAGCAAACAACAAAAAAATTTGTCACACAACCTTCGAGGATCTGATCCCCATCATTAGACAGCAACAGTTCTGTCACTGAGGGAGGCCTGAGCTTTTCCAGAGATTTCCTAATCCTGAATTGTAGACAAAATTTCCAACTATTAAAATGGAAGGAACATCAGCACAACAAGCAGCAAGAAAATGACTAATCTAATGTAATTTTACATTGTCAGAGACCACAACTTGCAGATATAAATATTAATAATGAAATTTAAAAGAAAAGTAGATCATCCTCAATTCATTACAGGAGTTATAGTCACTAAAAATAAAGTTTCAGTAAAAAACTTGGCTTGGTATCAACCGTGCATTAATATATAATTAAATTCATAATCATGTGACAGACATGCTAAATAATTTCTGTGAAGTCAAACAATTAAATCACCAGTGTCTCTTAAAAAAAATCAAATCAGATCAACTCTGAGAAGCCAAGTCATCACGCAACACATGCTGGCTGGAGGTAGAACAGAAAGAGCTAAGACAATATCATATAAATAATTTTTAACAGTTCTTTAATTATTTAGCCGACCCCACCTAGTGGGATAAGGCGTTGTTGTTGTTGTTGTTGTTGTTGTAGTTCTTTAATTATTTGTTTGTGTAAGTTCATGTCCTCGATCCGTAGATGTGTCACTTCTTGAAACCTAGTGTCTAGACAACTGATTAAAGCAATTTAAGCAAACCATAATAGATAAAAAATAATCATACTTTCTAGTGTCTGTATCTTTATTCATTAATATTCTGTTATTTTTCTTATATAGGATTTAAGGCAAAAGAATAGAAGAGTTTAATAATACTTCCAATCAAATTGCATAAACTGACCTTACCCAATCTGAATATTTAGCAGCTGCAACATTCCTCCCATAGCCCACTACAGCCAAATGTACACCATTTCCCCAAATACCAAATGTAGGAGGAACATAAGTCTCAACATGCACATGCACATCAAGAATTTTACTCATTCTTTCCTCACTGAAGGTGTCACATGCATTTAATTCCTCCAAATTACCACTAACAAGAGTTGTAATGGCCAATTCCTCACAATCATTCCTCTCTTTCAATGCAATCGGCAAGACTTTGCACACCGAATCATTAACAAGCATCTGAACGGTGGGTTGCCATATTGGCAAGGTTGCTGATGATGGTAACAGAATTGCAGAATTATTAGATTTAAATAGAAGCTCTGGCGCCAAATTCGATAGAATTTGTATAGATTGTGAAAGTCTTTTCATGTGTCTCTCCCAAAATAACAACCATGAAGCATTGTTGTGAGTGCGTGATGTTGTGTATGCACCTAGACCAGAAGTTAGCTAAATAAGTTTTAAAATAAACAAGGAAAGGTATAAAAAAATCTTTCGAGAGTTCATTTACTTATTTAACTAAATTGTTACTCATTTTGAAAGTACCCGGATGAGTTTCAAGGAGGCCTTTGACTGGAGGGGCATCTGAGGCACGTAAAAGGATGTCATTACTGAAGAGAAACCTTGTACCTGACATTGTTTAACTTTCAGGCAACGAGAGGAGAATTCAAACCAAATAGCTGTCCAAAGGATGAAACTGCTCTTGAACCTTCCCCCCAAAAAATAGTTTGTCTAACTATCTTCAAAAGGGCAACAAAAATTCATTTGCACTGCAAAAAGTTGTCAAATGTCAAGTGTATAGCGGTATCAGGATGAGATACAAGTTCTAATGCCAGATGCAGCAAATTCAAAAGACAAAGCAGCTACACCATATGAATATTGTTGTTTTAGCAGTGCAGAAAGACAAGGAGTGAAACCTGGACCCTGATAAATGACATAGTTATGCCCTACTAAAATTTATAAGAAAGAAAGAAAAAAAATCACATTAATTTATAGATATATCATCCACAAGTTCATAAACTGAGTAATTATTTCCCATCCTACTTTTACCTCTGTATCAGGTATGAATCCACATCACAACTTTTCAGGAAGAAAAAAAAAAACACAATGGAAAAGGTATGAAGCCACGATCAACATTCAAGTGCGGAAGGAAAAAGATGAGAATTATTTTACAAAAAAAAAACAGATTTTGGGTAGACATTAGAACTTAGCTAGGTAGTGACAGCAATTTCAGCAAGAAACTGTTTTTCTTTCTTTTTTGGTGTTGTTAAGGAAAGGAAAACTAATTCCAACATTAACATCTGAAAGCATATGATCCAACCGCATCATTAAACAATAACAGGAAAGCGCAGGTTACAGAAAAACAAACCCAGAAAGAGATGAAGGTTACCAGACGCAAAGCGCACACAGCAGAAACAAGCCCCGCTGCCGCTTTGGGGTTTATTTACTCTTTCATTATTTTATTTTCTTCTGACAACTATTGATTATGAATAACTAGTATTTTACCATGTAAATTAGATTATATAAATATTTACTTTTATATAATTAAATTTATAAAAATATTTTTAAAAAATATATAAATTATATTATAATTAAAAATAATAGTAAATGAATATATTTAGATTTACGTACCAGAAAAATATATTTTTTAGATGTACAATAAATAATTCAGATCACAATAAGATTATTTTTAATTATTAATAATTTATTTTAAAAATTATTAAAATATAATTTATAAATTAAGAAAAATTAAAGGAATATATACTTAAAATAATTAAATTTTAAAAAAATATAAATGAAAATAGTTTGAAATGATAAAGAGAAAATATTTTAATTAGTAACAAAAAATTATATGAAATGTATATCTAAAAAAATATTAAGAATCTCTAATTAAAAATAGGATTTTCACTTTCTATATTGTATCTTCTAATTCTAATTTATAGTATTGAAATAGATCATAGATAATATATCATAATAAATAAATATTTTTAAATATATAAATTATATTTGAGTGACTAATTTTGGTAGATGTGTGATCATAATGGAAAGGAGTTTCACTCGAATCCAATAAAATTATTGTAAGTGATCAAATTTTATTATAAGCAGCATTCAATGTAACTTTATTTTAAACTTTCAACTTGATTCCAATAATTAAGATGAAACAGCTCCATATAAGATAATTCACATGTTAAGTGGTACATTTGTAATAAATCATTTATATAATAATATAAAAAAAATACACATTAAAAAATATTTAAAATGTCTAATTTAAAAAAGTGGAGATCTCATTTTTATTCTAAATTATAATATAGAAGTAGATTATAAATAATATATTATAGTAATTATTTATTTTAGCGTAACGGTTAAATTTTTACACATAAAGTATGCATGCAAGTGTAAAAATTATGGAAATCAGAAATCTACATATATGGGAGGAGTGTATAAAATAATTAGATTAGATATTAACGTTTTTCTTTTTTTAATTTTTCTGGGGTTTGTACCGAACTTGGTTTGTGGCTTAACTTAGTACCAATATCTTGGATCTGGAACTCTGGTACCTTGTTGTCAAGGCCCAAAAACATGTACCCAGTCAAGCAAATTTTGGGTGTCCGAACTGTTTATTATAATAGGAACTTATAGCCTATCCAATCACTTGAAAGAAAAAAAAAAAGCATCTCCAATAAAAATATTCAACTGAGTTGTTAAACATATTTTTAATAATATTTTTTTCTATAATATCATATCAGCTTTCTTATTTTAAGTAATTTAATCAATTTTTTCTTCCAATTAAAAACTTACCAGAGTTTTTTAATGGATCTCACAATATGTATCTCACTCTTTTTTATTTTATTATTTGTCTTAATTAATCTCAATTAATTTATTTCTATGTCAATTATTAAATAGCATAAATATATACTATATTTTAATTAATAAAAATTTCACTTTAAAATTTAAAATGTATAAAAAAATAATGAAGATTAAAATTGAGATTATATTGATTGGGATTTATTTATGTGTGTAAAAAGAAAGGAAATACAAATAAAAAATAAAATGCAATGTTTCTTTTTACATAAAAATAAAATGCATTGTTCTATAATGTTAAAATGCATTGTTCTTGCTCTAATAGTGTGTTTGGATGGAGTAATTTAGTAGGAGAATTCATTTTTTCAAAAAATTTAAAATGATTCATGATAAAATAGCTTGTTTGGATAGAATACTTGAAAGGATATTTAATTTTTAGCATTTTTATGAATAATTTTTATTGACTAAAATAATGGGATTTCAAATTCTCTCAAAAAATATAAAATTTGAAATTCCTTTTTCAGAAATGTTCACTCTAACTTACGTTCTTGCTCATGACTTTTTCTTGCTTAACACTTACAATAACAGGTGACCAAAGTTTTTACGGCTGACATTGACATAAGTTATTTTTCACTGACGTTGGCCGAAGTTTTTTCGGTCATAATTTTTTTGTATGATGTCAACTAAAACTATTTTTTGCCGATATCGACTAAGTTTTTTTTAGATGATGTTGGTTAGGGTTATTTTCTTATCGACGTCAGTCATGAGAAATTTTTGCTAACGTCGGCCAAAGATTTTTTTTGTTGTTGTCATCTAGGTTTTTTCAATTGACGTTAACCAATGATTTTTTTTGCCGACGTTGGCTAAATTTTTTCTAGTGATATTGGTCATGACTAACTTTTGAGTAGACACCTGCTAGGATTTTTCAGCCGACGTCAGCTAGGTTTTTCCAGCCAACAACAGTCAAAGCTATTTTTAGCCAATATTGGCTAGGATTATTTTTTAGCCGATGTTAGCTAGGTTGTTTTGCTTGATGTCAACTAGATTTTCTTAACTGACGTCGGTTATGATTTTTTTGCTAACATCGACTAGGGTTTTCTGGTTGACATCATCCAGAGCTATTTCTTAACCACATTTGCTAGGTTTTTTGGTTGATGTTGGCTAGAATTTTTTCTGCTAACACCAGCTAGGTATTTTTGACTGACATCAAGCATGACTATTTTTAGTTGACATCGACTAGGTTCTTACAGTCGACATCCACTAGAGTTTTTTCGGTTGATATCGGTTGTTATTTTTTAGCCAACATCAGCCAAGGATATTTTATAGTCGATGTTGGATAGGGTTTTTTGTTCGACATTGGTCAGAGCTATTTTTTGGCCAATTTCGACTAGGGATTTTTCTGCCAACATTGATCAATGATGTTTTTTGGCGGACATTGGGTAGGTTCTATTGATCGGCATCGACCAAGCTATTTTTTAACCGATATTTGGTAGATTTTTTTGTCAACACCTGCTAGGATTTTTTAGGCTGGCGTTGGCTAAAAATAGCCTTGGTCAATGTCATTCGAAAAGACCCTAGTCGGTGTCAAACCCTAGCCGACATTGGTAAGAAAACCTAGCCAACATCGACTGAAAAATAGACTCAATCAACGCTAGCCGAAAAATATTGGTTGATGTCTGTTTAAAAACATCATTGGTTGTCGTCAGGCAAAACAACCCTAGTTAAAATTATCAATATTTTATATTTATAAATTATTAAAAATTAAAAAATATTTTTTAATTAATATTTCAAAATTAGATTGTATTTATTTTCTATAAAGTTTAATATTAAAATTTCATCTATTTAAAATATAAAACTGAAATTTTACATATGGAAAAATTGAATTGCCATATCCAAACAAAGTATTTAAAATGAAAGAAATTTAAATTGATTTATCTAAAAAAGACATTTAAAAAATAAAAAAAAATAAAAATCAAAGTAATTCAAATTTTAAACATTTTAAATTTTTAAAAATTTTGAAATTCTTAATCCAAACACAATGAGATAAAAAATAAAATGCATTAGTATAGCCTTGTTGCTCCAGCCTGAATTTAACTTTGCAAAGCTTCCACTTATATTATTATATTATTATTATTATTTCATCAATCTAGTCCCACATGAAAGAAAGAGCACCAAATGCTCCTCTTGGCAACCCGTGAATTAGTGGGTTCCATTAAAAATTACCTCTAATGGATTTATGAATTTTCACTTGAGTTGCGTATTCATTCTCCAAAGTACTTCTTGGTGGAAAAAAATTTAGACACACTATGAGTGTAAAAGTTCATTTATATCACATCATACGTTTGATCATATTCATATTTTTCTCTTCTATAGCCTTTTCTATCTGATTATTTCATAGTAAAGAATGTCCATACATCCTCCTCCTTAATGTGAAATTTACAAATACCTACACTGTATTTTGTTACAAAATCAATAAATAAAAGCACATGATTTGAACTCCAAATATGAATGGGCATACGTGAATGACTGAAAGACCTTTTGAAGCCATTTATTTTATTTTAATTTTTGAAGTCCTTCGGAAGCCACTAATTAATAATTATTACTGTAGCACGTATGGTTCTTTAATTTAATTTGGACGGTCGTATACCACAATGCTTCAGTTTGCCATTCTGCTACAAAACACCAAAAGTGGCTATTTTGGCCGTCAATTAAAAAGGAGATTTAGTTTTCATTTCAGAAAAAATAAACAAATTCTCTAAATTATTATTCCTTTTATTCTCCGGGGGCTTTAAGATTAGAGGGGTGGGGGTTGGATTCAGATGTTCATCAAAAGTGTTCAAATACTAATTGCATTTTGGCTAAACACTCTACTACTTTACATTCTGCTTAGTATGCTTCTGATTTTTGCACCTCGGTTTGACAATATAATTGTCACAGGTTATTTTATCATCCTTGCATTCCTCCGAGTGATATTTTATTTAGTGCCCTTATGCAAAATTTTAGGTTTAATCTTTGTAAATAAATAAAAAATGAAAAGGGAGAATCTTACAAGGTATTCGGTCCACTTTTTTAACAAAAATTAATTATCATCAAAATAATACTCTCTAACAATAACATAATAAATAAAAAAGTCATATCATATACTTAATTATAATATCACATCAATTCTTCCTCCCCTCTTTTTTTCTTCCGAGTTATAATATGTGAATGCCTTTCCTCCGTCGATTACTCTAGTTTGTTGAAAGTGATTTCAACTCAATAAGCAGCTAAAGAAATTATTTAGATGCCAAGAGGTTTTGGTTGCTACTAAATGCATGTCAGTGTCAACTGTTACATTATTGTCAAGAAGTATAAAATAAAAGATTTTCACATTGAGCTTGTTATATTTAGTGAATGAGAGGGCCTATTTTTCTGTAACCTAACATCGTGTCACTCATTTTTAGATTGACTAAGCTTAAGCCTGTGCTTTCACAGGTCAACTTCAACAAGGGAAACAAAAGGAACAAACTACCATCTCAACAGCTTCAAATAGACAGCTTAACAATAAAAATTAAAAAACCTTACCAAGACGAAAAGTATTATAAAAGACATGTTTCATAGATGGCTAATAACTTGTGCATAAACCAAAAGCATTCAAGAATAAAGATAAATGGATTTTTATATATGAACTTAGTAGGTGCTTCAAAAGCAAAAACTGAGAGTCACTCTATGCTGCTGGTGCTACAAAAGTTAAAAAAGAAAAGAAAAGTAAAAGTAAGATAAAACACTCTATGGTATGGACATTATAAATATATATTTTTATGTACATTATTAGGAGCCACTGCTTAATTCTGTATTGTGCCCAAGGCCTTCTTCATTTTTTGGATGGCAAAGAAGGTGAATGTGATTCCACTAGTATTGACCAGAGGACGTGTACGTCTTCATAGGGGCAAGACTTGACATCTTCATACAGAATGTAAATCCCTCTTCCTGAAATGTTGGAAACAAATATGAAATAAATTCACGTTGGAGTGGGAAGGAAGGAATCAAATCATGCAGTGCCCTTAGCATGGGGGAAAAAAAGTATAGTATGTTTGCGTAAAAAACACGTTTCCAGAATTCAGATGGGAGTGTAGAAAGAAAACACATGAAATTGGATTGTTTTTAATCTATTTGATTTCAAATAGCAAGGAAATGGAAGTGAAAGAGAACAATGGTGTATTTGATTTATTGGTTCAGGAGTAGAATCTTTGTGCAAAGTACTTAAACAAAGTAAAAAACAGGACACAAGCATTGTAGGATTAAAACTAGAATGCACACAAAAGAGGAAACAATGAGAATGCAGACAGCATCATGATCATGGAAATTGGAACATACTCTTCTTTTGAGTTGAATTCAGGCGGAGCCAGAACTTCTTCAGTGGAGAGAGGAGGGATTGCAGCCACCCCATTTGGTGAAGAAGTGGGTGTGGCTCATGCAGAAGAAGTAAAGTGGAGGAGATAACAAGAGGGACAAGAGAGATAAAGAGGAAACATCTAGGCTTTTCTTAGACAAGGGTGAAGACTCTGCAAGGTCATTGTTTTATATCTTTGGGACGTTTTAAATTCCATAACAGGCCAAGTCATGAATTAACATTTGTTTCTGGTGCATTGTCCTTTTCAAACCTTTTTTCTCCCTTGCACAAGAAGACGCCACTCCACCAATCAGCTGTGCATCTCACACTATGATCACCACATAATGGCTTGGTTCCTATTTTACCTTTCCCAATGGCTTATTCCTCAAGATTTATTTCAATTTTTTCGCCATCATTTAGCACATAACTTGGTGGTAAAAGGAACACATTAGGAAGGTTTCATATTTTGACATATAGGTAGCCCTCTTGCATTTCAAGCAAGTACATGCCTCCTTCGTTAGAGTCTTCCACAAGGCTTTGTTTCACACCAGTCCACCTGTTCCACTAGGGTGCCTTGTAAGAGTGAAAATTTCTGAAATGTCTTGCTGACTCATATAGTTTTTGACAACACAAATTATTTCTCTTTGAAACAGTTTGAAAAATGGAGTTACTTCCTTATGATGCATAAGAAACTGTTATTTAATATACTTAAACCTTAGGATGATGAATAACTAGAGATAAATTATGAGTATCACTCTGATCCATGCTCCCATTTTTTTGAAGAATTCAGAGTAGGGATTGGGGGGATTCAATTGGGAAATTAAAACATGTCACAAGGCTTCATGCCTTACACATGACCAATTAAAAATTTAAAACATGTCACAATCCCTTTACTATAATAATATTAGTAGAAAAACCAAAATTTATATAAATGCTCAACCTATTCATTTCTCACCTAACACTCGTTGTAGGACAAAAATTGAAGAAAGTCACCGCAGAAAGAAGCACTCCATCTAAAACTGAAAAAAACACTACAAACATGCATTTCAAAGCACGTACATTGGATTTCAAAATTCACAAACTAGATCACTAGGATTTTGCAATTTGTCTTCTGGTCCACTAAATAAGATGCGTACCTTGTCAAATTCATGCGTAATCAGAAAAATTAAAATAGGCATGTCTTTCTTTTTCATCTGTAATAAGGATAAAGGCGGCCAATACATAGATTTAACGCTTTAGAAGAACATACACTCTGTTTAGATTGCTGAAAGAAATAGAAAGGAGAAACAAATAGAAAAGATAGAAATATAGAGAGGAGAGAAGGATAATTTTCGTATACATCTCATGGTACTCCATCAAAATGATCTGTTATATCATGTTTATGTAATATTCGTATTTATCTGGTAGTAGTGCCTTTAGCTTTTTTTTTTTTTTTTTTACAAAAGTACCTAAAGTTAATAATAATTAGCATTTAGGGAGTGTTCGAAAGAGAAACTTATTTCTGAAGGAGAAAGATAAACTTATTTAAATTTATTTATTTCAATAAACATCTTGGCATGACTTTAAGATAAGTTCTTTCTATCATATTTCAATAAGTTATTATCAAATTTTTCACCTAAATTTGTATATGATAAAAAGTTGCTAAATAAATATGTAATTAAATTATTTATTATTGAACAGATAGATAAACAAAAATAGAATTGTTTTAGTTTAAATATGTAGGTAAGAGTATTAAATGTTCGGAAAAAAATTGTCATCTAGTTCTATCTTCAATCATGATAATTACCTATTAGAAAATTTTGTAGTTTCTAAATAAGAAAAAAAAAATCAGTAAAAGAAACAATAATGTAATATTGTAGGACTTATATAGGCGTTTTGTCTCTGCTTCCTTTTTTAAAAAAAAAATTATTTTATGGACAAAACATTATCCTCGAGAAAGCCCATCGTCAGTCATTCGGGCTACTTTTTTGACAATTGGAGGAAAAACACTGTATGTTTAATAAATGAAAAAAAAATGAAAGAAAATGAAGATATTCTTTTAGTTATTTAATATAGGAGAAAATGGGAGGCTTTTTTATGAAATATAAACTTACCTAAATATTCTAAAAAAAACTTTAAATATATTATTAATCTTGTAAAATGAATGATTTCTTTTTTATTTTGTTTGTTGTAAAAAAAAATGTTGGTTCCTAAAAAATATAAAATCATTGTTCTTAGACCTTGTTAACATATGACACTTGTTACTTGTTTGTGTTAACGGTTAACTAAAGATTAAATGATCATCTTAAGTAATACCCACTCTATTTGTATTAATACTCACTATGTGATATCTCTAAAAAAATGTATAGATCCCTAAAAATGAATGTTTGGATGTGTTTGGTTTACAAAATATTTTTTTATTTTTTAAAATATTATTCCTATGAATATAATATGATAATAGCATTCTTAAGTATTTTTTTAAAAATATGTTTGATTGTATTTTAGTATTTATGGGAATAGTTTTTTTTAATTTAAAATAATTTAAATAAAAATAGAAGTTACATGTATACTAGACAATAATTTCCCCATATTCTCATAAAAATATCAAATATCTATCCTTCTTTATAAGAATAGAAATGGAGGAAAAAATGTTAAATGAGGAAATTCTAACATATCTAGAAATGAATAATACCTTGAAATACTTTTTAAAAATTTATAATAAACATGAGAATATTGCATTTCCATGTGTGTATTCGTGAAAATACATGTTTAATATGTGAATCAAACATACTCTTATAGAGACATATTATTCTAGATTAGTATGTCAATATGTAAATTTTTTGTGATTTATATGTCAGAACTATTTATTTTATGACAAACTTTAATTATAATATAATTTATATATTTAAAAATAGTTATTTTAATTTTCATTATATAAAAATAAACATATGTCCTCTACATTAAACAAAATAAAATACTACTTACATACATATTCATATATGATTCATTGCATAAATCAAACAAACAGGTGGATAAAGACCACAAAAAAGTAAAGAGGTAATATGAATGTTGGGGAATCCACTTATGTTTTATAACGGCCTTAAATGTCATTACATAAAATATTATGACTTTAATGTGAAAAGATTCATTTTTAGCCCCTTTAAAACTCTTGAATAAGTTTAATTAATGAAAATACATGTAATTTTTTTTCATAAATACAAGCATGTCATATAAACATCACCCAAAAGAAAGATCTTCAAGTCATAAAACATATAGGTGCATATACTCCAAGGCACTACATCATAAATAAATTTTCAAACAAAACTCAAGGGTCCTGTCAAGGGAATAGATGCATCCTAGATCCATGAAGATATATAAATCCCAAGTTGGTCCCTACCAAGACAAAATATAAATAAATGACAAAGGATCGGATCTTGCCCTTAAGTTCACCACCAAGTCCACATCAATCGCAAGTGACATGCTCCTCAGAGGTTACATCATAATCTACTCTCATATCAAATGACATGATCATCACATTTAACAAAAAACCTAAGGGTAAACTTGTTTTAAAAGAAAATAACATATAAAAGAAATGTTAGATCAAGATGTTAAAAAGAAATACAAAAATCCTCCATTTTTCTAACAGTCATGTATTAATACAACTCCTCAAGTAACACATCATTCTCAAATCACAATTATCAATGCACATATCTAACTATGATGTTATGTCATGTTGACTCTTTATTCCCAAAAGACTTCACCTTTTGAGTGATTAACCTAAGTGCATTCCTTAATATAATCGCATTCTATGATCTAACCATTCAGGGAGACTTAAACTAATCCTGCAGAAGAAGTGTGATTTTATCAAAAATGGATGAGTGTGGGTAGTGACTTACCTCAATAAGCTTTACAAAGACCTTAACATGTCTAGGGATTCATTCATCTATCCATTCTAATGGCTCATTCAGTGTTAGCCACCATGACAGCCTCTAGCACTAGGTTGAGGATTTTCTTAGCACCCCCAACTTACATGTCTCCTCACATTCCATGTCATTCATTAATGCATGTATATTATGATCATTCAAATCAATATCATATGTCATCACAAATTCATTCATCAATCCCGAATATCATTAGAGGTTGTAACATCATAGATTCACCATTCATATATTCATCACACTCATGAACCCACCTACAATTCAATAAGCATAGCAAAACATTCCAAGACCTTGAGTTCTTGCAAACAACTCACCAAAAACTTATATGAATGTGAATCTTATGATCTCAACATAAAGTCACCTTTAATAATAAAATAACATCATCTCAACCACATCTCATATCATCATAAAACCATTAAGATCTAAAAATAGTTAATTTGTGTAAGGAAAACAATCATTAATCACATTCACATCAAAAATGGTCATTGGACTTAATAAATCACAAGACTCAAAACGATTATTAGATTCAAAACTGATCATTGAGCTCAAAATGGTCATTTGATTCAAAACTGATCACTAGACTCAAAACTGATCAACGGACTCAAAATTGATCATTAGACTCAAAATGATCACTGGACGCTCGACGTGAAAAGGGTCACTAGATGCGACACTGGATGCAAAAATTATCATTGAATGCAAAAATGGTCGCTAGACGCAACACTGCATTTGAATTCTACAAAATTGCCTCTCATGACTTTCAAATCATCCCAAAACAAATTCAAACTCTTTCCCATAAATTTTAAATACATAAACAACATCAAAACACTTCACAAATAGGAACTTATAATCAATATTCATCAAATAAATAACAACCTAGATTTCAAAACCTCAAATCCTCAAACTTCCATTTTTAACAACATGATTTGTTTTCCAACAACCTTAAAACCAATTTACAGCAACCTAAAAATAACAAAGTATAAAGCTTCCTTTACTTATCAAACCCAAGGTGATGACTCTTTGATGAAGAAAGAAAAAAAGAGTGAGCTTTGGGTCCAAGTAAAAAACTTTCCTTCAATCTCACAACAACCACACTTAACTAGCATCAACTCAACTCTAAAGCCAATCAAAAATAGAATCAAAATCCCTTAAAATCAAGTTTTTCCATGAGAGTTCATGGTTGTTCTAGGGAAAATGAAAATGAACTCAAAAAGAGGAATAAGGGAAAATTATCTCACTCAAGACCAATCAACAACCACTAAAGGGAGGAGAAAGAAATTCTTTTTCTGCACAACACCCCAAAGTTCTCTAATGATGATATTTTTGGAGAAGAGAGAATTGTGAAGAGAAGTATGTTGAGAGAGAGAATTTAGCATAAATGAACGTTTTAGGGAAATATAAGACTGAAAAGATATATTTTTCCTTCCTACACCTAAGAATTTGCTAAACTCACTTTTTTCACTAACCATCACAAGTCCATCTTTCTCCATACCTAAACTCACCAAAAACTTATTAAACACATACAAATCACCATCACATCAATCATTAATTAATTATAGGCACTTAAATATGAATTTAATTACTCTTACAATTTAATTAAGTCACTTGAACAACAAATTATGAAAACACAATGTTATATTTTTAGTCTGAATGGAAGAAAAGTTAAATGAGAGAAAACATTAAAATTAAAACATTAAATATGTATTATTTGACATATAAAAATAAGATTTTTTTAAAGCAATCGCATTTATTTGAATGAATGAAAAAATAAAACAAAGAAAATAATATATAAAGACATTTTTATCCCTACATTCTATGAAGTGTTTTTTTTCTTTATTTATTATATATGGATTCTAAAAATATTACAACTATGATTGATACTAAATATTTTGACATTGTAACAGAACTTAAAAAAAATTTCAAAGAATTATACAAATAAATTGAATAATTTTTATTCTTTTAAGCTTCCAGAGCTTATCTTTATTTAATATTTCATTTGATTACTATTAGTTTATTTGATTAAAATATAATTTATTATTTTTTTAATGTTTTTATTATTTGTTCATTTGATTACTATTATATTATATTTTTTATAACATTTAAAATATGTAATATAATTTATATATTATTTAGAATAATTTTATATTATTTTTCATAAAAAAATATTTACAAGATATTCAGAAACTTCTCTATGAGCATGGAAGGTTGATTTCAACCAAAAAGTAGATATACGGTGAGAGTTGTGCAAAGCAAAAAGGTAAAATTGTTAACAAATTGTTGTACAAAATTCTCATCATTTAGAAAGAGAACTTTTCTTTAAGTGGGTTCCACACTTAAAAATTCACTCCTTAATTCCTCTTTCATTTGCTTATCTGAATAAGTGATTTATCTTATAATTTTATATTTTCCTTTTTTATTTAATTAATTGACACTGTAAAAATCATTCATTGATGATATATTCAAATTAAACTCATTTAAAAATAATAATACAAAAAAGGAATAACGGAGATAAGTATAACCTTAAATCAAATAGAATAATTTAACTATAATTACAGTTAATTCTAAGAAAACTAGCATAAATATATAATTGACCCTTCAAAAAATAATACTATGCAGCATAGAGTTAAGTATATATACGACCAATATATAAAGTAAATGAACCAATCGCATGTCATAATTTTATTTTATTTTCCAAATGTGAATCTGATTAATTAGCTTTTGCATCTACATGAAAAATTTAACTAAATATGAAAGTAATAATTAAAGAAAAAAGCAAAAGAGAGATAAATTTAAACATTGATATTCAAAGCGGGGCCAAGTTGCAGATCAATTGCAGATGCAGTAGGAAAAGGCATGGATCCATATACGGATTGATCACCTTCGCAGAGAATCTTCTTCTTCCTGCATGTGTTGATGCATCGAGTGTTTCAACAGTTATTCGCAGTGCATCATCGATTGAGCTCTGAGGACACAAAGCAAAATAATGGCCTGCTCCAACTACATTACCTCTAAATTAAAATGATAAAAAGGTTCAGTCCAACAAGTGCTAGGTGGGTTCTCAATACTAATTACCTTACCCCCTTTCTTTCCTTTCGCTTTTGCAACGGTTGGTTAAGAACCACGCATGACAATATGTTCACAAATAAAAAACAAAAAAAAAAAAACTCAACTTAAAAAAAGAAAAGAAAAAAAAGTAGAATTTTGATGTCAATTTCAGTTCATCCGTTACAAGCCCCACCAAAGTTCAATGTCCACGTCATAATCCACTGTTTCACTTTCTGCAACGATATCAGCCCATATCATCCTACTTTTTTTTAGTGCATCTTGTTTCCCCCCCTTATTTTACAGCTAGTTTCTTAAAGATTAACAAGCCAGCACAGTTAAATTAGTCAAATGTTTTTCATTTCGGGAAAAGAAAATATCACCCTACTTTATGCTAGTGTATACAGTACCTTGTTTCTTCCCCTTAATTAACAGCTAGTTTCATAAAGATTAACAAGCCAACATAGTTAAATAAGTCAAATGTTTTTTATTTTGGGAAAATAAAATATCTCAAAAGATATGGTGGTTTAGGTTCAAAGTGGAAGGAAATTATTTGGTTGAAGTCTTTAAGATCAGAAAAGTTTGACTAGACGTGGTAAACCTTTTAAGTTTTAATAATAATGTAGTTACCGTTTGATCAATTATTCGGTGCCTTTACGGTTATTACTTAGGGCTTAAACTTTAAAGTTTAAACTTTCTTTTTGAGCTGACAATGAATCCATGTATCTCTATTTAAGGTTTTTACTATACAAGTACTTTTTTTTTATATATATATATAGTACCTTATATATGAAGCTAACGATTACTAAGCTCAATTTATTAACACTAAGTTATTTATTCCCCTTTTGACCTATGTATTTGCCGCTTCATTGTTTTTTTCTTAAAAAAAAACTGTTAAATTGAGTTCCGGGCCTATCGGCCACGGCCACTTACATAAAAGAAGAAAAAAAATCTTTAATTGGAGTCTATATAATATATATTTGTTTACAATGTGCTCCATCAAAATGGAGAAAGATTATAATTTTGCATTCCTTTATTATGCAAAACAATTGCATTTTTTTGTCATTCTTGTTTAATTATTTTATACTATCATTTTGTAAAGCTACTAAACCCCAAGGAGAATTGATGGAATAGATCAAGATAGGTTCCTACAGCTTACATGCTCACCCTTATTTTTTTGAAAGATTTTCTTGCCTTCAACTAAGGTATCATTCCTTCCTCTTCAAATTTTATTTACCTAAAAAATTTGTATTAAAATAATAGTATTAAAATAGTTTAAAAAACTTATGATGCTAATTATTTCTATAATAATTATCACACATAGTACAGACACATTTCCATTAATTAATATTCAATTTATAATTATGTTTTTAAAATTTTCTTTTTGTGTTTATAATTTTTCTGGGTGGCATAATTGCTTTGGAAGAGGTGGGGAACATGCCATTTATGAATGTGGTATTGATGTGTCCCAGAATGAATCCTTTTACATATCCATATAGTCCTATGAGGTAATGTGAACCCTCATAAGTTCTGTCCGTTTCAGGCCATAAAAGCAGACACCCAGTGACCCATGCCCCACTCACTCAAATTCTAGTCAAATTACATAGTTGCTTCTATTATTTTAGCAAAATCGCTGTGATCTCTAATCTTCCACACAGTGAAGACTACTGTTTAGAGAGAAAGAGAGAGATAAAAGGAATGTGCACTTTGAATTTAAAGGGGTAATGATTCAATCATGATGTGGTTTTAGTTATAAAAATAAAAAAAAAGAAAGTGGTGTGTGCGCTGTGCAATATGCATGGGTCATTATGTTCACAAGGGCAACAGGGAGGGAGAGAGAGGTAGTGTTTCAAATTTTGAAATTAGAGAAAGTGAACCAAAGCTTTTTCTTACACGGGTAGGTGGGTGAGCGAGAATGAGAACAAGAGAAGCCACTTTAGTAAACCTTGGCCACGTGGGAGAGATTTATTTCAAGCAAGTAGTAGAGAATCATACGTATAATATCTCTTCCCAAAGAGTCACCAGTTAGCTCAACTAAGCCAACCTGACCCCAAACTTATATTATATTATAATTATATCCTAAGCCAAAACTTCAAATATTAGTTTACTTCTAGAATCCAAGTATAAGTTTGTTATTTGCTATGGTTTATTTTAAAATAAAAAGAGAGTTGAAAAAAAGAAGAAGAGAGAGAACAGAATCTCTGTAATATTTGAATGAGGACAAGTGAAACATATGTCACACTAAATTCTACCTTTATCAATATTAATTTAACTAAAACGATAAAGCTTACAACTTCATCTTGGAAAGCCCAACTTAGCAGCCTAAATAGCGCTTTAGCTTGGTTAATTACTTTCCCTCTACCCCACAAGACGCATTGTTTTGTTTCAGTTAACAGACGAGTATATGCTTTTATGGGTTTTCTTTAATCCTTTTTTTTTATTATTTCTGTGTATTATATTTCAATATATATTGACTTTGGCTTTCGAAATTGGGCTACGTACTTCTAGACATGCAATTAATTAAAAAATGCAAAGGTTGATAGCTGCATAAAAAATTCATAAATTAAAAACCCGCTTATTTAAAATAGAGAAAAAAAAGATTTACCAATAGTAAATGTTCATTTTAAAATTTTTGACGTGTAGAGAATGTCCTGGGCATCCATTTCTCTCTCTTAATTTTTTTTCCTCTTTGGTGGGTCACCGCCGTAAGGACAACGGGGCTTGAACTTCTATGAGCATGGGACTTATTTAGTGAATCATTTACTATGTAAGTGTCTTTTTTAAATAACAAGGAAGAACAAGTATCAAGGTTTTGACTTATGGAACAAAGTTATTTTTGTGTTGAACAATTTTCTCCGTGTGAGTCTGCCAACACTGTTTTTCACAAGCATTTGTCGTCCAAGCACAGTGTGTGTTCAATAAAGATAAATATAAGGAATGCATGATGACGAGCGATTTACTGTGCCCAGCTAGTTATTTCATGCATTATTTTGCATCCATATGTACGAATTTCCCTTGTTAGTGGTTCATTGTCACTCGTGCTGCGAAAAGTAAATTTAAATACCTACGAGTGCCATTCATATATAATGTGTTTTGAGGAGAAGCAAATAACTCCTTATTTGCTTATCATACGAGCATACAACATTTGTTAATTATTACACATCTGCTTAAAATCATGACGAAAATATATTAGGGTTTTAAAAAAAGTAGCTTGTCATAATCTTGTTTGAAAGTGCAAATTGATATCAATTAGTAAATAAATAAATAATGATTCCTTTGCATACCGATCAAAAGAGAATTGGTTTAAATAAAACATGTGGGTGGTAGTGGAAATTAATTAAATAAATCACGAGTGCTGGATTTTTTATATATACTAGAAACTAGTAAAATCTTGATTTGATGTTTTATAGTCCATTGCTGATGCATGCATGATGCCTCAATCAGTAACGAATTGAAGGAAACAAACTTAGATTCTTATATTCGAGAATAATCGTTGAACAAACAATGGACATATGTAGCATATATCCAAATGATTCATACAAGAATCCAGAATTGAGAGCACGCAGAGAGAAGAAAAAAAAAGGTGGGAGCTGAAAAGAGTTACCAACGTAGTACGAAGAAGTTAAAAGAAGAGGAGAATCTCCCATCAAATCTAAACAGAGAGTGGTGATAGCCAGTAAATGAATATTCCCTTTAACCCCCCATGCAATAAGAACAATCTGAGACCAGAAAAAGTGGGATTCACCATTTTCCACTTCTAAGCAACCAATAACACTATGCATGCTACTACTACTCTTCTACACACGCAAAGGAAACCAAAGCCACAGTTCACAAAATCACAAAGGAAGCTACATACCCTATATCTCATAGGTAGATACATAGGTAGATAAGTGAAAACAGAAACATCATTGTATCTGCATTATTTCAATGAGTAATGAGTTACTACAAACAAAATCATCCACTCATCTCTCTGTAACATATACATGCTAATCATACACGTCTACTTATCCCGCAATATCCGTTCACGTGCCCGGCTATTGTTTTGGCCTCATTACTCAGTAGTTACACTTATTTCTTATCATCCCATTTTCCGAAAAAAATGATAATGTACTTGTTGGTGTAATTACTCTCCCGCACAGTCACACTCCTATTCAGCCTAATCCATCACTGCAGCCTTTCCCTTCATACCTGCACTACACGCAGCACACTTCCGGTCTCACAGATCATTATTGAACTGTCGCTGTGAAAATTCAATGCCAGTTTGCCACTGCTACATGAGTAAAGGAATATATGCGTCTGCTTGTGGTAGTAATAATTTCCCAAGCCCAAGCAGGGTACAAGGAAGACGATAAAAAAGAGGGACAAAAATGGTTGCAATTAATGTTACATCTTTTTTTGCTTCACAAAGAAAAACTAAGTGTTAATGTTTTTTTTTTGTTGATATAACTTTTTCTTGTAACCTATATGTATGTTTGGATTAAAGTACATTTCTTATAAGGTGGTATGTAACAGTGGTAGTTATTAAAAGTTAACAGAAACTTTTTTTTACTAAAAAATTAATTTAAATTAAGAGTAGTATCATTATATATAATCACCAATTAAATAATTTTATTATATATATATATATATATATATATATTTAAAATAAAATTTAAACTTTTGATATTATTAATTAAAAGAAATTATTTTATTGTAATTATATTAAGTTTAAGTCTTATTTATGTTATTGTGTTTATATTTGGAAGAAGAATTTTACTATTTATAATGATTCTACTCGAAACAAGATAATTTTGATCTAATAGAAGATACTTATAGTTCATAGAAATATTATTTACTTTTATTATTGATGTCGATGAATTACATATTTATTTTTATATATTAGATTTGAAATAGTAAAACACAATAATTAAAAATATAAAAGACAATGCTAGGGAGGCTTTTTTTTATATATATAACCACAAAACTTTTTAACTCAAATATATAACTAGAATTCAAGTTGACCCATGCAATTGATGATTCAGAAAAGTATTTTAATGTTTATACAGTAAAGGGTACAAATTTTGTTCGCTTAGCGACCAAAAACATTAGCTATGAAATTTTTAATATGTTTTTTTAGTGAAATTAATTACTTAAAATATAAATGTTAAAGAATTTTTTACGTTATCATTATAACATTTTACATCTAGCATAACACCCATTTTATTATTTTAATAGCATAATTAGTTAATATATAAATTATTTTCAAATTCTAGGTGAGAGTCGAACTTATATCATGGAGAATAATACACATAGTTAATTATTAAACTATATTTAATTTTAGTTATAATTCATATGTTATTATATTTGTTATTTTCTTACATTATACTTCCTCTGTCTCATATTAATCGTTATTTAAGATTCTCTCCCCTCTAAAAAAAATATAACTGTCATTCTATCTTTTTAATGTAACACTAATTATTTTTTATATTTATATCTCTTATAATATTAATGATGATCATCAAGTTAACTTTTTAAAATTCTTATATTTTTATTTATTTATTTACTATTTTTCATAATCCGTATAAAATAGTTTAGAAAGATAATTATAATGTAATGGAAAGAGTATTTAATAATTATGTAAGAACAATTTTGTTACTCACTAATTACTTTTAAGAAGAAAATGGTAAACTTTAAAACAATTTTTTAAAGAAAAAAATTACAGAAAAAACATTTTTTTTAAAAGACCAAACAAAAAATATACGAAAATTGGGTCAACTGGTGACACGTTTTTTACCAGAAGTCAATTGGTGACATTGAAGTACAAACTTGTTTTTTTTAACTGCTGGATTACTGAAACTTAGAAGTCGTATATTTGATTTCTGTTAATGATATCCCTTTTTTTTGTACTAGTATCTTATTTAATTTAATGGTATAACAACTATAATTTTTTTAAAATTCTTAATTTGTCTCGTATCTCGTCCAAAATCATTTCATCTGAACTTAAGCCAATTTTATTCTACCTTTCTCTCTACTAGACACTTCTTTGCTTCCTTTTTTTTTTTCATGTGTGTAATTAGAATTGCAACTTTTCGGCACATCCTTCGCAAAAATTAAAAAGACCAAAAGGAAACTCAACACTTAGCAAAATTGAAACTTGTTTAAGAACTCAAAGTCGGCGTTTTCCGTTACGAATCCTTGTCGGGGGCATCATTGCGGTGTTGTTGTGGGGACCCATTTTGGGACATAGACTCAAAAAACAACTGTGGACTCTCAAGGTTAACATAACAAAACCAAGTGTTGACGTTTTCAAAAGGCCTCTCTCCCATAAGTGTTTAATGTTTTTCCCCCCCTTGGTGCGTAACGGCGTTATTTGCCGCCGTTTCGCTATAAATAAAGCTTCCAAGTTCCTCCATCACATTACATTCATTCATCTCAACGTTCTCTCTCTCTCTCTCTCTCTCACCTCTGAGATCAGCCAGCGACATGAATCCTGCCCTTAGCTTTATTTTAGTGGTTGCGTGAAGCAGAAGTTTGGAATAATAGTCGTTGTGTGGTGTTCTCTACTCTCTAGCTAGCTACCTTCTTGGAGATTTGGTAATTATTGCAAACACATCACGTTTCTAAGTTTGTGTTTCTCGAAATGGGGAAGAAAACAGAGCTGAAAGATCACAAGGAGATAGCCAAAGTTGAAACTGTTCTTGAGCTTCTCAGGAAACAAACCCCTCTCACTGTGAAACAGGTTTTTATTTTAATTCCCCCTCTACTTTATCTTGTTTGAGTGGTCACTCACAGGTTCTGTTGCTTAACATGTCAAGTGTTCAAAGTTACTATATTTGGAGGATAACTTAAAAATTGTGGTTAATTTTTGTTGTTGTTTTTGTTGTGTGTAGGAGAAGTTTTGCAACTATGCTTGTGTGAAACGGTTTCTGAAAGCAAAAGGGGATAGTGTGAAAAAAGCTTCGAAGCAACTCAAGGCTTGTCTTGCTTGGAGAGAGAGTGTTATCGCTGGTATATTCCACTACTTGTTCTTGTTTCTTGTTTCTTGTTTCTTGTTTCTTCTTCTTCTCCTTCTCCACTTCATCCCCACCCTTTGTTCCTTTTTCTTGCAAAAGTTTTTCCCGTTGCGAAAACAAGCCGACTTCTCTTTTTGTTTTCTCTCGCCAAAGAATCTTGCTTTTCCCTTCCCTTTGAGCGGAACAAGCGTTAAAGTGAAACGCACACCCCACCAGTAATCATTAGGCCCCTCTTCTTTTTTCTTTTTTTTCTTTCTCTTCTTTAGCTGTCCATACCCCCAAAATATCACTCAAAAAATGAGTACAACTAGTACTTGTATTTTATTAAAATTTCTGTTAAGTTTTCTTGTTTTTATTGAAACCGTGGAATGCAAAAATACTGATTTTCATAGATGGTTTTTTTTAAAACAGATCACTTGATAGCAGATGATTTCTCAGCTGAACTGGCTGATGGGTTGGCCTATTTGGCTGGTCATGATGACGAATCCAGACCTGTTATGGTAATTTCATTATCCTTCTCTTCATGACTTTGGGTTTGAGCCTTATTGTTTAATAGTATTATTTTATCAAGTGACTTTAAATAAAATTTGTGATTTGAATTGGGGTGGTCACAGATTTTTCGTTTGAAGCAAGATTATCAAAAGTTGCATTCCCAGAAGATGTAAGTTACCAAACACTAGAGAAAAATTTTGACCCTTTCTGCTATATTTATTTATTGAATTTTTTTTCAATACTGAAGGTTCACTCGTTTGCTGGCCTTTACAATAGAGGTGGCCATTTCGACCATGCCAAAAAACGTAGAACAATTCGTGATGCTTTTTGACGCAAGTAAGTGCAATAGTCAAATTTCGATAATGCCATTTTGAAGCAATTATTGATAAACAAAACAAGTAAAAGGGAGAAACGAAATCAGAATGAAACAGAAAAAGATTGAGGGATCAGAACAATAAATGAGAGGGCAGGGATAATATGGAACTCTGTTGGGATCACCGGCTGGGCCTGAGGGGCACACAGAAAGTGTCCGGAGTGCCCCTGGGGTGTCTCCAATTAATGGCCATGTTAGAAAGGGTATTATTGGGAATTGGAGGCATTATTGATATTCTTTACCCGAATTGGTCCATTTCAATCTTTAATGCTTCCTTAAATTATGCATTCGCAGCAGCACAAAGCATCAGAGGAACAACCCATGATTCTCCTTTTTAGCTTTTTGCCAGTACCCCTTTACCTTTTTTACTCACCCCCAACAAATTTTATAAATTATCATCACATTGTTAAACTCAATTTAACCATAAGCTATAATTTAAAGGTTGAACACATTTGGGAAGTATGTAAATTAAATTAACTAGTTGGTTGGTTGTTGCAGGCTTTTACAGATCAGCATCTGCTTTCATGAACCTATTACTACCAGCACTGAAAATTGTGGCGGAGTACTACCCAGGAAGGCTATGCAAAGCGTTTGTCATAGACCCTCCCTCGCTTTTCGCTTACTTGTGGAAGGTAACCACAATTCAAAATCCTTAAGTACCTAGTTTTGGTAGTCTACCATGTACTGTTTACTAAGTGCCAGTTAAACTCCACCACATTTTAGTTTGGTCCTCTGTGTGTGTTGTTGTTGGGTAATATAATATGCGCCCTTTCTGGCATCATCATATCATCAGATCATGCATGTTCTACTTTGTTTGACCACTGCCAATAACTGGACCACTTCCCCTGATTTTTTGGTGGTCCACCCTCCTCCTTGCCATACCATATCCAAACCAGTTCCATATAACTTGTACCCCATGTACAAAAAGTACCCCATTTCCCGTTACTGTTCAACATTATTATTATAAATTCAAATGTAACCATACACCATATTTGCTTAAGTGTCCTATGGTATTGAAATTGAAAAATAAAAAATAAAAAGCCTATTTTATTTGTCTCGGTTAGATTCATAGGGTACGACGGTACACTATATATTGTTTTGGCAAGTATTGAAAAAGACGTATACACTTTTTTGTATTTTAATTAAAGAATAGAGTGATTACTATAGTGTGTGTTGTGCTGATTGTGGGTGCACTGGACTGCAGGGTGTGAGGCCGTTCGTGGAATTATCATCATGGACGACGGTGGTATCATCGTTGGATTTCGAAGAATCGTTGGACTTCAACGACTTCGCGGCGTACCCGCGAGCCTCGTCCCTCCGATTCGACAGCGCGAGCGTGAAATCAACGGCGAAGATAGGCTCGTGCTCCTCGTCACGGTTCTCCTTCACCGTATCTCACCACCTTGACTCGTTGAAGCCCTGGTACCTGAGCCTGGCCGACACGTCAGCATCCAAAGTGGGACCCACGAGTCCTTCGGCCGCACTCATCTCGCCGCTGAACGCGCGCTCGCTCTCGTTCGCGTCGCCCGTCGCGAGAACCCCCCGAGGCCCCCCGGCCACCAGGAAGGGCCTCTTCCCCTCAACGCCGCTGCCGCAGCGCGTGACGGCGCCGCCGCGGACCTCGTTCCTCCAGTCGCCGGCGACGTTCTTCAGGCGAGATAGCCACGTTGCCGCCAAGGGAGAGAGGTGCCGGGAATCGTTCTTGCCGTATGTGAAGTTCTACCGAAGACCATACGACGAAATGGTGTATAGGTCAAAGATGCGGCCCCCACTCGGCGGCCTAATCTCCATTGTTTCCCCTCATATCACAAGACGCCATGTTTCCGTTTCTCAGCGTTTCTAATATTTTATTTAATTCCAAAAATCCTTAATCTAAATACTACTACACCGCAATCAACGCCTCCAATTACCTTACCATTGCCATTTCCCCCCCTTCTTGCTCAGTACATAGTATTAGTATATTTGAATGTGTACTATTATTATTACTACTGTTAAGTAGACATTAATTCGTTTTTTGATCCTCAATTTCAATTTTCAAGTTCCCTCGTGCGTGCAAGGTGGGGTATGAAACAGCGTGCAGTATGTTAATTTATTTTTGGTGTTTGGAAGAGGCAATATTGGAAGTAATTGCATGGGAAGAAGGTAGCGTGGTCGAAACGACGAGCACTAGAAGTGCACATTGGTGGGAAATAGTAATAGCAGTAGTAATGGAATGAATACAAGTAGACCAAGATTGGGAAAGCGTTGAAAATGAAAAGACAACGTTGATCTTTGTAATTTTCCTTTATTTTAATACTACTAAAGTTTTGGGGTGTTTTGATTTTGAGTGGAATCTTTTTTTGTACAAACTTGGGTTGGACTTTGTTGGTTTATAATTAAGAAAAGGAGGAAGGGAGTTTGAAAACATTGATAGTGTACGTACGGTAGTGTGATGCGCAGTGCTTTGTAATTTGTTGGCGGTTTGCAATAATAGTTTTTAAATATACATGTGTTGAGTTGGGTTGTACGATGAGAGTTGGTAGGAATATGTGTCGGGTTTGGTTGTACGAGTGAGAAGTCAAAACTTGCTTGGAGTGAGTGAGGTACTACTAGCTTACAAGTTCTCTCCACCATATGATGTAGCAGCTGGTTCACAACAACAACAAGGAGTGATGAGTGATGCATTAAGAAACAGAATCCTCATTCACCATTTAATGTATATCCAGATGTTTGGGGCCGGGAAGGGCTACAACCTAGCTAGGGAGTGTAGTGTAGTAGGATCTGAGCAAAGAAACAAGTGATGGGGCCTATGTGGTGTGAGTGAGTTGAGTGCTCATGAGTTTGGAGCTTTCTGCGTTGGCATGGCGGAGAGGCACTGTTGTGTTCTTTGCTTGCCCACATGGTCATCATAAATGCCAGCTGCTTCTAAGTTTTGGTTTCTCACTAAATGATTTTTTTCTTTGTCAAATGACTTTAATACGGGGTATAAAGATTGTTAATCTAGTTTTATTGTGACTTTCTTTGTCACCTTAGGACAATAATAAAAAAAATCATTTAAATTTTCTTACATTCTTACAAATCTTTTAATCACTAAGTGAAATATATAAATATATTTATTTATATTTAAGTACTCATTTTATAGCATATTTAGAAAAACTATTTTGAAAAAGGGTCGTATTATTTATCAGGGAAAATGTGTTATAAAAATAATATAATTGTATTTGAAAAACGATTAAAATAGTCATATATTGGGAAATGGGATCTGAGAAGGGAGAAGTGGAAGAAAAATGAATAGATACGATGTCGTATATTGGGGATTGGAGTTGCTTGTCGTATAGTATGTGTCGTTTAGGTATCAAGGTTTCTGTTACTCGAAGTGAGATGATGTTAGCAAATTGTGGTGTTTTTGCTCACAAGTGTTTCAGCTTTCACATCTCCCTAATCTGGGGTTTGTAGTTTAGCCCGAGATTCTGCATCAATGTGGACAAAACTCTGTCTGTTCTTCCGTAGTGCTACTGCCAGCATTTTAGATTAGACAAATTCTATTTGTATAATGCTTTTCTACAATTTCTTTTACCATTAAGAAGGAGAAGACTGAAATAAGATAAATAATATGATAAGAAAAATAAACAGAAAAGTTATATTAAAAAAATAAGATATTTATTGATAGTGTTAAGTATTGTTATAATATTGTGATCTAGTTAGAAATTACTATGATAAAATTGTTAACTTTAATAATAACCATTAAAAATATGTATACAAATGTAAGAATGATATAGCATCGTCTCATCTCGTGTGTCGCAATTCTTATTATAAGCCCAACCCATCAAACAGGTATATTGCAGATTTGGGTTGGACTGGCTTACTTGCCCTGTGTTACCTCATCTTCTTATTGGCTATTGCTCTCCACTTCCATGTTGCTTTCTGCACTTTGGAATGTTTTTTAATTTTTCAGAATGATTATTTGGAAGCCAAAAAAGAAGTGCTTAATGTAAATTTGCATTCCAAAATTTGCAACAACCCGTCTTATTTTACCATAGTCTGACGGAAAACATATTTACCAAGTCAAAACAAAAACAACCGTTTCAGTTCATTTTTACTCTTTCTTTTTTGTTTGATTTGGTCATTTTCCTCTTTCATTTGCTTTAAGGTCAATCCTGTGTTGTGTATGTACAAAACGATGTCAGACGTACAAATTGCTCTTGATTATCTTTGAATATGGTCTACTTTATCTTATATGTTTATTTTAGTATGTCTTGCTTTAAAGAAACACTAATGAATGTTAATAAATAAATTAAAAAACATATCTGATAATATAAATAAACTATGAACAACCTATTTGTTAACTCTTTGTTAGTTATTTATTATTAGGGGTCATTATGGTGGCTTCGAAACCAATCAATTACTAAATAATATTAATACAATTTAAAATTACATTAAATAACAAAAACATGTTTATAATATTGAATAAAAAAACAGGTTTACAATGTTAAAAAAACCGTCACCATTCATTGAACGGAGTATGGACAAGTTGAGAAGCCAGAAAGAAATATTTTTAGAGCAACTTCTAATTGGAATTTGTATTTAATAATCTTTGGCAAGTTGGAAGTCATAGTTTCAACTTTAAAGTTAGGTTTATCTAAGCCGGCTTGACTACAACTCAGATGTTGGACTCGGGCACTCTGTCATGATGTGATATCCACCTGTAACCGTATGTCAGAATTCTACAAGTTTGATTTTATAATGATGTAGAGAGCATTTTTGCGGGAATTTCTATTCAATTTTTTTATTTCATGTCAATGATTTGGGTTAGATTTCTTGTATAGAATTAAATAAAAATTTGAAACTTAAATTGGTTGTCTAACTATATCCAAAACAATTAATTAATCTTATAAAAATTGTAAGACATCCATATGTTCTCTCAGGGTGTGAAACAGATAGATATATAGATCATTAAATTATCTTTGGACATTCTCAGCTTTGATCTATATATAATAGTGCGAAAGACTAAATTAATTTCACAAAAAAAATGATAGTTGTGTTTTTATTTAATTTTGTATAGTAATTTATGTAAAAGTAGAGAGAGAGAAAGCAAATAACGTGATAGAGAGATGTAGAGAAAATATATTTTATATTTAATATAATTTATTTTAAAATTTTCAAAGAAAAAACTTGAAATATGTTATATATCTTTGTAAAGTTAATTAAATATTTACTCTTAAATAAACAGAGTCAGTAAGATATCAATTCAACTAAAATTTCTAAGAATGATACGGGGATTAAGTTATGTTCCGAAAAATTATTTGAAAAACTCATAAAGAGGAAAAGTTAGTTGATTATTAAAAGCTAAATATTTAAATATAAAATTAGAAAACGTTAAAATAATTATAAATATAAAATTATAAAAAAATAATAAAATTATGATTTATTTAAAAGAAATAATCAAAAAATTTGATAAATATATTGAAGATAAAAATAAAAGAAAATATAAAACGTTATAGGCTAGAAACTAGTGTTTTAAAATACGTTATAAGCTCCTAAAAAAACATGTTTAGCAAGCAGCTAAATAAGTTTGTTAAACAAGTTTTTCAGCTAAGTAAAAAAACTAGAAGATAAGGAAAATGTCTTGTCAAACATTAAGAGTGTGCAAAAAGTTGTTCCATTAAAAAAATCAAATTGAACTGGTTTCAAACTGCTTTAACCAATTTGATATTATATCCAAATAGTTAAACCGATATAGAAATCGATTCAAAACCAAACCAATTTTGAATTTATTTTCAAACTCTTTTTTTCAAATAAAAAAATATTTAAGTGAAAACCAGTTTAATTAATCAAATTGATTTTGTAAAATAATTTGATTTTATAAAACAGGGTACTCCTATTGAACTATTTCGAGAAAAATGATTCAGTTATAATTTGGTTCAATTCGAACTGGTTTTTTTCTCACCTCTACCAAACATAGCTTAAAATAATTATATATAACGTTCCAAATTATTAATTCTATTTTAAAGCAATGAATGATAAAAAAAAAATAATTAAAGCAATGAAGCATAATGCAGCTTCCTCCATTCTTACCATAGAATGCAAGTAATTTACCACCGACACCCCCACCCCCAAAAATAAAATAAAAAGTCAAATGCTTGTCCAAGAAAATGGTGAAAGGTATCGTTATTTTTTTGGGTGTATGAATTTAAGGAAAAGAGATAGAAAGAAAAAACAAATAAATGAAAAGAGAAAAGGTGATACATGATCTGATAAAAAAAAAAAAAAAAAGAGCTGAAAATAAAGATAAAAGAGAGAGCAAGTAAATAGTAGTATATGATAAATTGATAGTAACTTTATACAACAAAATGCATTAGATAACGAGAAAATGAAATCAAAACAGAGTTATCAATCATTCTTAAAAAGTTAAAACTCAAACTTCACGTGGTTCATTCAGAAAGAACAACATATGTCGTCAAAGATAAGCACGCAAATTATCTCATACTCTTTTGTTTCATTGTAGAAGTAAAGCAATCAAATTAATCAATTATTCTTACTGTAAACGCAAGGAAAGAACTTATACGGGTATTGCTGATGAAGTAATTTTTTTCTTTAACGATTCAAATTAAATCAATAACCTCAACTTAAATCTTGTCCAGCTCACTTATCTGAGCTAAGCATGATGACTTCATTAAGGAAGTTTACTTTTAGTTTGGTTGCAAGAGAAACGCTTACAAAGAGACTCTCTTATTTAAGACATTCTTATTGATACACGTATAACTCCTCGATACAGAACAATACTAATTTTCAAGAAAAAATGAATTCTTAACATTTCAAAAATTCACATGAATAAAATAGGATATACTTCAAATTTGAACGTTTCCATGTGACATAAAATTTGCTACTATAAATACAACATGGAAGTCGTATCATAAAATTTGGTACCCCTACGCCAACTGTGAGGTGGAAAACATGATCAGAAGGTTTGATAAAGCAGTTCCCATGATTGTTCAATGTCTCATTCTAGTCCTTTTTCTGAAATTCAACTCCGTTAATAGTTTAGCTCATCCTTTAGACCCTCTATCCCCTGCTGAAATCAACAAAACAAGGGACATAGTTCAAGGGTCTTACCTTGGTGCTATTCCTAACATTACCTATCATTTTGTGGATGTCGAAGAACCAGACAAAAAAAATGTCCTAGAGTGGCTATCTTCAAATACAAAAGACAAGCCTATTATTCCTCGCCAAGCCACTGTAGTTGTTCGAGTCAAAGGTGAGACACACGAGCTTGTAGTGGACTTAACCAAAAGGTCCATTGTATCTGATAAAATCTACACTGGTCATGGATACCCTCCTTTCACATTCAATGAGCTTTTTCAAGCCAGCAAATTGCCTCTTACCTACCCCAAATTCAAATCATCAATAGCCAAAAGGGGGTTGAATTTGTCTGAAGTTTCTTGTGTACCATTTACCATAGGTTGGTATGGAGAAAAAATCACAAGGAGAGCCCTCAAAGTGTCATGCTTTTATAGGGGAGGATCGGTTAATGTGTGGGCAAGACCTATTGAGGGAATCACAGTGCTAGTTGATGTTGATTCAATGCAGATTACTATGTACAATGACAGGTACATTGCCCCTTTGCCTAAAGCCGAAGGCACAGATTTTCAATCTTCAAGCAGCAACAGCAACAGCAGGCCCAAAGCATCATCTGCTTCATGTAATGGGTCAGATATTACTGGGTTCACCATCAAGGGCCATGAGGTCAAATGGGCTAATTGGGTTTTCCATGTTGGGTTCAATGCTCGGGCAGGAATGATCATATCAACTGCTTCTATATTTGATGCCAGAACACAAAAATATAGAAGAGTGCTATATAGGGGTCATGTGTCTGAGACATTTGTTCCTTACATGGATCCTACAGAGGAATGGTATTTCAGGACTTTCATGGATGCTGGTGAATTTGGCTTTGGACGTGCAGCTGATACCTTGCAACCGAAGGTTGATTGCCCGAGCAATGCAGTGTATATGGACGGTTACATGGCAGGGCCTAATGGAGAGGTGCAACAGGTTCCCAGGGCTATTTGCATTTTTGAGAGGAATTCTGGCAGTTTGGCTTGGAGGCACATGGAAATCAACAACCCCCAAAACTTGGTAAGGTGTTATACTTTATCATAGCAGTTTTGGTTGAAATTGTTTGTAATCTCTGCTGTTTTGTTATGAACACACTTTGTTTTTGTGCAGATAAGGAATGGAGAACCTGAAATTACTTTGGTGGTCAGAATGGTTGCTACTGTAGGTAACTATGATTATGTTCTTGATTGGGAATTCCTAAGAAGTGGTAGTATAAAAGTTGGGGTAAGATTTTTCTGCCAACTTTTTGGAGTAGATTCATAATATGATTGAAAGAGCTGAATTTTGGTGTGATTGTGGCTTGGTCAGTCTTATAATAAGCGTTTATTTTTTTAAACAAAATAAACAATTTTCTATTATGTTTTTCTAAACTGTTTATACTTCAAATAAATAGATTTGTATTTTTATTCAAAAAATAAATGTTATCTGCTTATTAAAAAAATGCTTAAATAAAAAATATTTATTTTAAAATTACTTCTTTTTAAGTTTAAACAAATTCAACTAATACATTTTCTTAAGTCATCTCCACTTGAAGCGCATACAATTGGAAAATTGGAAATTTATCACTACTCGTAACTCGTGGTGAATATTATAACTATGATAGATGTTTTATTTAAATAAAAGTTATATTATTTTAGTTCTAACCGGACTGATCTGTTATAAATTGAAACTATTAAATTACAGAAGAATATGACTATAACATGATGCATAAGTTCAAGTGAAACAAAAGGGCATTTATCCTAAATTAATTTATTGTATTATATGGATAGGTGGATCTGACAGGTATCATGGAGATGAAAGCAGTACCCTATAGACAGAAAAGTGAGATAAAAGAAAGGGTGTTTGGAACATTAGTGGCTGAAAACACTATAGCCAACTATCATGATCACCACATAACCTACTATCTTGACCTTGACATTGATGATAGTAGCAACTCCTTCATCAATGCTAAGTTGCAAAGGGCAAGAGCAACTGGGTTTCGAACACCAAGGAAGAGTTACTGGACAGTAGTCAGAGAAATTGCAAAGAGGGAAGCCGAGGGGAGAATACGGCTCGGCTTGGAGCCAGCTGAGCTGTTAATAGTCAACCCCAACAAAAGGACAAAGCTAGGGAATGAAGTGGGTTACCGGCTGATCAGTGCACACCCAATTACTTCTCTGCTATCTGATGATGATTACCCTCAAAGAAGAGCATCTTACACAAAGTATCAGTTGTGGGTCACTGCCTATAACCGATCGGAGAGATGGGCTGGAGGGTTCTATGCTGATAGGAGCCGTGGTGATGATGGCTTAGCCGTTTGGAGCCAGAGGTAACTGGATTTTTTTTTATCCTAGTCTCAAATGATACTTTTAGGGTCACTTTGGTTGGGTGGATGAAAACAACAAAGGAGACAAAATTTTAAAATTTAAATTAAAAGAAATGTAGGAAAACAATTATTTTTTAGAATCAACTTTTTTTTCTCTAATTAAGTAAGATAAATCATTAATATCCGTGTTTTATTTTCTTTTCCCCAACAAAATATATCATTAGTGAAATGTTATTTGAAATTTATATTTGTTTTGATTTAAACTTCTATATTTATATATGCTATTATATATGAAAGAAACTTCTTGATTGGTCACAATTTTTTTAGTTTTAAAGTTCACATTTAAAAGAAAAAGACTACTAATTGATCAAACTACGTTATCAAATTCTAATTTGACCTAGTGGATCATGGTTCATACAGGAATAGAGAGATTGAAAATACAGACATAGTGCTATGGCACACAATTGGGATCCATCACGTTCCTTATCAAGAAGATTTTGCAGCAATGCCAGCAATTCATGGTGGTTTTGAGCTAAGGCCAGCTAACTTTTTCGAAAGTAGTCCATTGCTTGAATAAAATTATAAATTAATACCAGAATGCTCAGCTAATTAACCAAACCGACATGCTGCCATACATTATACATGAAGAAAAATAAGAAGAAATGTTATGTAAAAATTAAATATTTATTGTTCTTTTAATATTGTAAAGGGCAGGCATGTTATTGAATAAAATTTAGGTCAAACTAAGGGACACAATTTTACCGTCATTTCCCCATATTATGTTAAGTAATATTCTGAATACTTGGAATTCTATGAGAATTAAATTAAAAAAAACGTGATTACGTTAAGATCTTTGGTTTTCAAATGATTGCTTTAATTTGACGTATAGATTCTCAAATATTTTGTATTTCCATGATAATATAAATATAACAAACAATTTAACATTATTGTATTATTCAAGTTTTTCCTTAACGAAAATAATTGTTGAGAATTAAAACAAAAAAAAAATTAACATTCAATACTTCAAAAATATATTACACGCAAGGATAAAAATGTTAAAACTCATTTTTTTCTTGGATCAAAGTAAACATAAATTAACCATGTAAGATTTTTTTTTTATGTTCTCATTCAAACACAATTTGTGATATATAATAATGGATAATTTTATTGTTTTGTATATTAATTATTTTGAAAGTTATACTAATAATAATTTTCAATTAGTTAAGTATAAAATATTTTACACGACAATATAAACCTATTAAACTGATATAAATTTTCATGAGTATTTTTGCTTTTTTCTTTTATTCTTGATCATTTACAACTATCGCTTCTTCTTTTTTTTTTTTCGTAAAAAGAAGCATTAGAACAAAATCATAAGTGCAATATATTACTGTATATTATCAGTAAGGGTACAGTGATACTTAACGACACATACCACTTGGGCCAAAATTAGTAGTGATATACTCATTCAAATTAGGCTATATTTTGCCAAAACTAATTGAAAGTTAAAAATTTAATTAGATAACTTATAACTTATAAAGATCTAACCTTTTTTCCCCAATATTTAATTTAATAGATGATAAAATATTTTATAATATGATATTATATTTATAATGAAAGTATTTATTTTTAAGTAGTAACTTAAGTGTTATACTTCTTATTATTCTACAATTTCACCACAGAATGTTGAGATTAATATAGTGCATTAATAGATCGAGTTTACTCAATCTTATTTCATATATATTGTCTGATTTTGTTCAATTCGGATTCAAGTTTAAATAAACTGATCCTATCAAAATATTAAGTCGAGTAAGAACAAAAATAAACCTCTTCAACCTATCTCATATAAATCCTTAAATAAAATTAATCAAACTACACCTTAGAAAATAAATAAATGAGAGTTGACTAAAAAGATTTAATCTAATTAGTTGAATATGATGCATAGATGATATCGTAAATCTTATGATACATGATAAAAAAAAGTTAGAGTTATGTTAAAATAATTAATCAATTAAAGAATGTTAGATAAGTTTTATATTTTTAACATAATAAATATTTTCAATTTCATCAAGTATATTTTATTTTATATCCTCAATAATTAGTATTTGTTTTTTCTTTATTAGCTGGATTGTTGAAAATGAACAATTATTTTTGGGTACATGACGAAGAAATAGCATGCATATATGAGAATACATGAATCCTTCAAATTTTATTTAGTTGTTTCGGTATAATAAATAGCAGCTAATGTTGAGAAGTGCAGTTAGGCCAGCCAACAAGCTTGGGTGATAGTGTTTTAAGGACAGGGTTGCTCTCGAAGAAATTGGTTGGCCTCAGCTCAAACCCGCCACTCAATGTTGGCATAACTGGAAAATCTTCCTGGCAAGGGACATGATGAAATCCCATTGTGTACCACAATACTATGTCCTTGTTCTCAATCTTCCTATTCCTGCATATTCAATTCACAACACCGAAGCATGGACCATTTCTCAGACCTCTTCAAAATTTTAAACTAAATTATTTATAAATTTAGCATTTGAAGTAAAGATTTAGACAAAACTTGAGTAACACTTTAGTGTTTTTAATTTAAACCTCTATTATGCAGAATAATGATATTCCAATTTTGATTATAGAACCAGAACTTAAAAAACACACTTAATGAATTAGGTCAGTTTAAGGAAAGAGTAAATAAGAAGTGAGAAAGTGTAACATGTAATTTAGTAAAGTAAATGACACACCTGCGACTCCAAACCGCCAAAGTATCATCGCCTCTGCTACGATCAACATATAAGCCCCCCACCCATTTCTCGGATTTGTTATAAGGTGTGACCCATACATCGTAATTGGTGAAAGCAGCTCTGATTTGTGGATAATCATCATTAAGCAAAAGTGGGCGCGCTGCTGGGCCTGGAAGCAAACGATAGCCAATTTTATTTCCTTGTTTTGACTTTTTATTAGGATTTACCACTAGTAGCTGTGAAGGCTTGGACCCTAGGTTGATTTTTGCATCAGCTTCAGTTTTAGCCGTTTCACTTACAACCGTCCAATAACTTTTCCTGGGTGTGGTGTCATCTTTCACTCTCACTGTCTCCAAATTGGACTTCACAAAGGAGTTGGCTTCACCATCAATGTCAAGGTCAAGATAATAGGTGAAGAAGTGGTCATGGTAGATACCAATGGTATTATCTGCTATTAGTGTGCCGTAAATATCCTCTTTTATTTGGTCTGTGTTGGTGTAAGTCCCTGCCTTAAGCCCTAATATCCCAGTAAGTCCAACCTAATTTAAAAAATATATAACATGCAATTAGCTTCTAAATAATAAGTAATTGTAAATTACTTACTATCTGGACCTACTTATAAGTAAATCTGGACCTATATATAAATAAATTTAACTACAAAATATGTGGATTAAAAAATTCAATTAATAATATTTAATTAAAAAAATCTTCATAAAATATCTTTCATAGTAAAATAAGAATAAATGATTAACAAAAAATAAGATTTTATTCGATATAATAAAAATATTATCATTAAATAAGATAAAAACCAGTTAATATTTACTTATATTTAAGTCTAAAATTATTTTTATGTTGCATATATTTAGGTCTAAAAGGAGTATAAATTATTTATTTGCATATATAGATATAATTTAGTGAAGTGCTAATTAACTTGGTTATTCACTCTCATTTTTTTTGTTTTACCAAATCATAGGTATTTTTCATGGGAAATTTGAGGCATGTAAGAATATTATAAACGACTATTCTACATCAATTGATCACGCACATGTAACAATTTACGCTCAATTTTGGATTACAGAAAGGAATAACTCTGTTTCATTTATTTCAGTTTTGATTGCTTTGTACTTAAAGGGACACTTAAAGATTGAGTCATTTCCACAATAAATAGCACATATATATGAATAGGTCCTTTTAAAAGCTGTTGAAGGTGGCTTGCCATTCACCATGAACAAAATTGAATAAAGTCCCATAAGAAATAGAGTCTAATGCTGACATACGTCTCTTCAAATTTTTCTACTAAAAGATTGAATAAAGAAATGATGGATTATAATTTCAGTTATGGCATAAAACATTTAAAGATTGGTGCATGCAATCATACCACAGATTTGATGCTGCCACTTGGCTTAAATTCCCAATCTATGACATAGTCGTAGTTGGCCACAGTTGAAACCATTCTCACCACTAGGCTTACATCAGATCTAACCTCAGTAATCTACCAAAAAGAACACAGTGAATATTTATCAACTGAAAATTAAAACAAAGTGAAAAATGGAACCAGAACAAAAAACTATAATTGAAAAATCGGAGTTAAAAAAAAAGTACCACTTCATCTGGGATTCCAACTTCTGTATGACGCCACATGATATCACCAGCATACTTTTCAAATATACAGAAGGCATTAGATATCTTTACAGGGGTACCATCTGAACTAGCATAGTATGCATCTATGAATTCAGCATTGGGAGGACAATCGGTCAAAGGTTGCAATGAAGACATATACTGTCCCAAACCATATTCACCAGAGTCAAAGAATGTTGCGTAATACCATTCCTCACTTGGGTCTTGGTATGGCACAAACAACTCTGATACGAATCCTTTGTATAGTACCGGACGATATTTCTGCTTTTGGAGATCATAAATTGATGCCTGAGAAATTACTAGGCCAGCCCGAATGTCAAATCCTACATGAAATACCCAATTGGCCCAACTGATTAAAGAAAATGGTTAGTATCAAAGCTATACATACAGCCGTTGGTGTTAACAAAAAAGTATATATATAAACGTAATATTATCCCACACTAACAGAATTTCCTCTTAAAAAAGTGCAAGATACAAAAAAGAAGGAATACAAATTACAAATAATCACTACAAGAAATTAAAGTATTACTAACAAAATTTGTCACTGATAATTAATTGTCTCACACTAAAGTTTTATTGTCAATTTTTTTAAAATTACATGCAAACTGTTTTGTTACTATAAAGTTTTTTCATAGTGAATACCTTACGGAATGACCATCGATGGTGAATCCAGGTCCACCGTCTTGCTTGAAAGCTATTCCCTTAAGCTTTGGACCAAAGGGTGGTTCTAGCTTAGATGCTCTATACTCAGTGCCCTCTGCCTTTGGCACAGGAACCACATATCTATCATTGTAACCAACAATTTTCATATTATCAAAGTCAACCAACACTGCCACCCCTTCCAAAGGCCTGGCATAGAAATTAGTAGTCCCATTTCTGTAATGGCACTTAATCTTGACGCTCCGTACGGTCTTGGCTTCTCCAAACCAACCAAAACTGTAGGCATTACACCGCACCAGAGAGATATTGAGACCCCTCTTCGTCACGGACTCCTTAAACGGTTCGTAGCTGAATGGCAACCGTGTCGCCACTGCTATTTCGCCCAAGGTCAGCATAGGGTATCCATTTCCTTCGTAGACTTTGGTTGATACGATGGAACGAGTGGAAAGGTCCACTGTGATCTCGTGGGACTGTTTTTGGGACCGGACTATGGCGAAGGCCCGGCGAGGTGGTGGCGGAGAAGATGGTGTAGGTTTGGTTTTAGGGTTTGAGGATAGCCATGAGAGGAGTTCGGACTTGTTGGGTTCGTCCAAGGCTACGTAGTGGAAGGTGAGATTATGGGAGGTTGGGTATGCGTTTTGGACAATGGTTCGTACATCGTTGAACTCAGACGGGGTTAGAGGGTCTTGTGGGTGAGGATGGTTCTTGCATTCTACACAGCTCCATAAGAGCATGAGGATAAATGACAGCATCACCTTCATGGTTGTATCCATTGCTCTCGTGATCAAACTCCGGTACTTATTATAAGAAATAATTAAGTGATGGTATAAAATACATACTATTACTTATTTTTTTATAATAGTAATAAACAGTGAATAAAAGGTATTTATTGTTTGTATTTGACAAATAAAAAATACTTGAGAGGGTTATAGATGGTTTAAAGCCATTAATGGGTAAATATGTGACAAATATGCAAAAGTAGTTCCATATTTAGTAGATATATAGTTAGTATTAAGGGTAAAATAAGTAAAATATAATCTAACAATCAAATGAGATTATTAGCTTCTTGTCACTATTATTAAGTACATGAAAGAGAGACACTCTACAATTTTAAAATAAGAAAGGATTTGTCTAACTGACTCAAATAAAAATGAGATTAACTAACTTCATCCATCAATATAATACAGATAATTGTCTTATATTTTAAATTTATCATTAATACTTTAACTATTACATTTAATGCATCATCTTTTATTTCTCATTCATATAATTTTTTTTTCATATCATTTATATACAAAATTAAAACTTTATAATCCTTAATTAAAAGTTAATAATTAAAATTATACTAATATATATATAAATTATAAAATATTAAATTCTTAGTAATTATTTTTTAATAAATTATAAAAATTCATATTCTATATTCGCTTTAGGTAAATAGTTTTCATTTATTTTAATTTTAAAAAATTAGTTTTTTTAATTGATTGAAATATATAAACATTAACTTTAGCTAAATAGCTCTCATTTTACATATAGATAATAACAAAAATTGGATTGTAAATTCAAATGTAAAATGAGAACTATTTATCTAAAGTTAAGTTTTATATATTCCAATAAATTAAAAAAAAATTAATTTTTTCAAAAGTGAAAATAAATGAAACTATTTAATCTAAATTTTTTCTTATGATAAATATTTACCTAGAGTAAATAAAGAATATAGATTTTTATAGTTAATTAAAAAACAATAATTATTCAAATTTTAATATTTTATAATTTTATTACATATATTTATGTATTTTAGTATAATATTAATTATTAAATTTTAATTTTATACATAAATGATATGAAAAAAATGGTAGGAAAGAGAAATTAAATATGATGCACTAAATATGATAGTCATAGAAATTAATAATAGAATTCAAAATATAGGATAATTTTCTATATTTTATTTTATTGATCATTAAATATGAAGTTGTTTAATTCTATTTTCTCTTGGGTTCAATTAGACAACCCAATAAGAAAAAAAATAATAGAGAAAGAAGAGACCAGGAGTTAAAAAGAAATAAATGATGTGAAAGGTCAAAAACTAAATATAATGAGTTAGTTTGTAAAATTAGTTGAAGGGTAAAAAATCAAAACAAACGTGGAGACAAAATCAAGCCTTTATTTTTTTATTTTAGTTTTACAAAGGGAACAAAAAGGCAAAGAAGAAAGACAACAAGAACACTATTGTCTTTATTTATAGTTATAGATACATATTATTAAGAGTATATTCAATGACTGAAATTTAAATAATTCATTTTAAATTATTTATCTTATATTAATTGGTTCTTACAATGCAATATGATTTTAAACAACTTACACATATTTTGCTTTAATGGGATAGTTTTAAATTACATTTAAATGATTCTTAAATAATAAGATTTTTTTTTTACTTATAAGCAATTGTTTCTTATATAATCAATCAAACCTTAATTTTAAACAACTTAATATAACATATAAATCACCTCTAATGATAAAAAAATAATCAATCGTATCTAAAAATAAACAACTCATCATGTGTTAACCAATAAGCCTTGGAAATGTTCTAAGTAAACCATATTTAAGTCATCTTCCAAATATTAAAATATCTTTATCGAACCAATGTTAGTTCTCAATTCATGTTGGTCGCCCTTATGGCATCTCTGTTTAAAATTGTAGAATTTGAAAGTGATTTTAAATTTTACAGACACTTGGTTTGAGTGTTTTTTATTTTTATTTTTAACAAAAATAGAAAATAAGAGTAGAAATACGTTTGTTTAAAATTTAGAAAATATTTCCTCTAAAAATATTTTAAAAAATAGACCAAAAACTAAAAACAACAAATGAATATCAGAGTTTTTTTTCTTAAAATATTTTTTCTAAATCTTAAAAAAGAAAATAGAGAATAAGCACTATTTTAGATTTTATTTTATGAGTTGGACACTTAGATTGTTTTTATTTTGGATATTCAACGGGGCTAAAAAGCCCGGGAAAAGAAAACTACACAGAAACTAAATGAGAAGTGCAGGATAGAATAGGCACCTCATTTCATTTAAGTGTTTTTTAATTCTAATTTTTATTTTTTAAAATAATATGATTCATTAGTTATTATTGTTGATTCTCAATTTTCATTATAAGAAAATTCTCATTTGAAACCCAACACAAATAGCATGTTTCAAATAAGAATTCTTCTTTGAAGTCAAATGTTTATTGGTGTTATCCTTAAAAAAATTAAAAGCAAACATATTTTTATTAAAATACATAAAATTATGTTATTTGTAATTTTTTTATTTTTTATAATTTATACAATAAATACTTTTTTGTTATGTTAACTAATGTCTTGAATATCAAAAAATACGTATGATAAAAAACATAAGAATGTAAAAAATTATAAATAGACTAATTTTTTACATTCCTATTTTAATTCCTTAGCAGTTAGCACTTGTCTTTTTTCTTTAATTTCTTAAAGTGTGTTATTAATACTGGTTAGGCAGATCCTAACAACAAATAATAACTAATAATAATGATATCTTTAGGATCACAACATAAATTAATATAGTACGTGAGGTTAAAAACACTTAAATGAAAACGCATACCTCTACTTACCTATTATTGACTTTGTAACAATATAGAGCCCTTGAAAATTGTGCTTATTTTAATTCCTTAGCATTTGTCTTTTCTCTTTAATTTCTTAAGGAGTGGTATTAATACTGCATTGGTTAGGCAAATCCTAACAAGAAATAAGAACTAATAATAATGATAGCTCTAGGATCACAACATAAATTAAGATACTAGATGAGATTAAAAATACTTAAATGAAAACACATGCCTCTACTTACCTATGGGGGGAAATTGACATTGTAGCAATATAGAGCCCTTGAAAATTGTGTTCATATATTACTCTCAATTAGAAGAATTTATCTTCCAATTAATGTTGGGACCATTGTTAATTAGTTTTCAATTTACGTTGGTTCGTTCTTATATCATCTTCATTTTAAAATTGTAGAATTTTAGAATGATTTTGAATTTGACGTTGAACAAGAAGGGGAAGTTAACAACTAATTAACCAAGGCATATGATTTAATCTAGTGTTATATTTGAAAAAAAAATAGTTGAAAGGTTAGTTGATGTTTGAAAAACTATTAAGGTAATTGATTGAATTATAAGTACGTTTGATAAAATTATTTATTATTAAAGTAATTGATAAATATAAAATAAAAAATATATATATTTATATATTTCAGATAAATTTTAAAATTATTTTACTGTTAAAATTATATTTTTAGTATTTATATATTTTTAATTAATTTAAAACTTATTTAATTTTTTATTTATAGATCAATTATTTTAATTACTTTTTAGTTCCAAATACTATATTTTTAATATTTTATATTATATTGTTATACAAAATATATTCTTGATACTTATAATTTTGATTTTCTCTAATCAATGAAATCGTTGTTTCCACATACATCTATTGAATTATCTTATCTTTAGTTTCCCGCATGAAGAACTTAGGATGTGTTTGATTTGTATTTTTATTTTCTATTTTCATTTTCTGAAAATTGTTTTCATTTTCAAACGATTAGAATTCTGAAAACATGTTTGGTTTGACTTTTTGTTTTCATGAAATAAAAATATTGAAAATTTATGATATATTGACTTTTTGTCTTTTTGTATTTTTAGATTTGCTTAAAATTACATTCATTGCCACTGTAATTTCATTTTACCCAAAATGGGGTTTCTGTCCTCAACTAAAAACACTGAAAACAATAATTTATTGTTTTCATTTTCTGGTTGTTTTCTGTTTTCATTTTTACTGAAAATGTTTTCAGAAATCCAACCAAACATATTTTCATCATGGTTTTTTGTTTTCAATGAAAATGAAAACAGAAAACAACCAAACCAAACACCCCCTTAGTTTACTTATCCTCTCCCTCCCAACTTCTCTTACAAAGATAAAATAACAAATTTATTGGACAAAATAAATGTCAATCTATTTCTAGTAATAAATTTATTTAGATACTATTTCTCAATTCTTTAGAAAATAACTATTTTTTAATGCATTACCCTCTAAACATTATATTAATGCACATTGGGCTTTCCTCGTGGACCTTCTCGCGCTAAGTCTGACCTGTGTGCTGAGCGAAAGTTATGCGCTGAGTCTATCTGGATTGCGCGCTGAGCGAGCTGTCCAATCCTTCAAACTCTTTTTTAATGTTTTTTCTTCCTCTTTTTTTTTTATCAATTTTCCTCTAAAGCATATCAATTCTTCTTCTTTTGACTCTTACTAATAAAAAATTACACATATGTTAATTCCTTCATTATTTCATTAAAAACAGTAATAATATAAAGAAATTATTATCATTATTAATCAAAATTGACTATTAAATTAACTCAGATTTCACAATTATCAATGTCTTAAGTATATACTATAATTTTATTACATTGATCAGTGCAATATTGAAATAAATGATATAATATAAAAATTAAAAAATATATAATAGAAGAAATAGAACAAACCTATCGTTGATCTTTATCAATGTGCTAAGGTATAATATTAAATTAGAAAAGATATTGTAATGGTTAAATAAACATTGTGATATAAAAAATATTGAAAAATAATTAATAACAAAAACGAAATAAACTATATTGTTAATGAGAGAAAGAAGAAAAGAAAAAAGAGTATTAACTCTACCTTATCTAAAAAAGATTAAGAAGGAAACTAATAAACATTTCAAGGGTAAAAAGGAGAATAAAATATAAGATGTTTTTAGGCAGCATTTTAAAAAAATGTTGCAAATGAAATAACATATAAAAAATTAGTACAATTTATTAAAAAAAAAACTTATTTATTAAACATTGTTATAAGGTGAAAGATTTTTTCAGTAGAAAAAAAATTAAAAATTAGTTAAATAGGTTTGTCAAACATAACCATAATTTTTTAGAATCCTAATCATTAGTTTTATTTTTTAATCAAAAGTTACTATGTTATTTCTCATGTGAAATATTCTCATATTTACAGTGTTTCCATCAACAATACCTCTTACAATAAAAAAAATTAGAACTAATAACAATGAGATCTAAATATTTAAGTTGATCATCTAAATATATTCAATTGGGTGCAATTATATTTCCAATTGATGCTGGGATCATTGTTACTCAAGGATAACATAATAATGTTATCTATTGTTGACTAAACACATGATAAAATTAAAATTTATCCTACTTTTATTATTTATTGGTTTATTAAATATTCAAAATAAAATTGGTTAATTTATCAAAAATTTAAAATATATTTATAGGTTATATCATACTCTTATTTTGATTTGTTAAAATATGTTTTAGTTCCTTTATAAAAGAATATTTTAAGTATTTGATAAATGAACAAAAATTTATTCTGAATATTTAATAAAAAAAAACTGATTTTTCCGTGTTAAATATCTTTAGTTAAATGATCACATATCAATGAAAAATTTTAAAATATAGTTTCTAACCACTAAAAATTTGTCACTATTTATTTTAAAATTTGAGTTAATTTTTTTATGATTTTTAAACCGCAGGAATCAATTAAAATAAAAAAGAAACAAGTAACTCCATCTTCTTTCATCATTTGTAATGAGAATGCATCAAACAGATTCAGATCTAAAAGCACGTCAGGAAAACAAATGGACGAACACAAATCGAGAATAAAAACACCTAGCTAGATTCAACAAGAATTCACGCAACTTCGATTTTCAGATGTCTGTAGAATCTTTTTTATTTAATTTAAATGTATTTTTCCTCCCACTAGTATTGTATTTTTATGTTTTCGTTTCTATATTTTTTTAATTTTTACAAAATATGTATGTTTGATTTTTTGTCTTTAAAATGTTCTAGATAATATTTTAAACAGTAAAAAAATATTTTAAACAATAAAAATAATTTATCTAAGAAGAAAAATTAAAAACAAATTTTATAAGAATTAAAATAAAAAATACATAAACAAAAATAAAAAAATGTTAAATTATTGAAAAATATATATTTAAATTTTTTTAGAATACCAAAAACAAAATTCACAAAAAAAATACACTTACTAAAAAGACTAATTTTAAATCTAAAAGATTGAATATAAATTTATTTCAAATTCCAATGACTAAAATCATATTTAATTCTTAGGTGAATGGTAAAAAATAGGATTAATAAAATTTTAGTGTTCAAATGTATGAGAGTTTTAAATTTTTGATAATTAAACTATTTTTTAAAACATTTCATCCTTAAACAACAACTAATTATCTCTATTAAGATTGAATTGTCTACTTAAGTGATCATGTGGTTAATAGATAAATAGGATGAATTGTTATTCTGTATTATCAGAGATCTCTTCTTTCACTTGTGTGTTTGGAGCCTTAAAATTAATAATGACTCATATATTTTCCTTTCACATTTTAATCATATAATATTCTAATTATTTACCTAAATATAATAAAACTTACTTAATATATATGTAACATACATATGACAATTAACCTGTCTTGTTTCTTTCATAATACTTCATTACTTTAAGAAAGATATTAATGGCAAAGACTATTTTTATTAACAATAAATTTATTTAGGATTAATTTTCTTAAAAAAATAGTTTAGGACCAAAAATAAAAATTTAATTAACCCTAAAAAATTAAGAAATTACATATATGAGGATATGTAAATCCATCAAATTTTATTTAGTTTTTTCAGTCCAATGCGCACCAGCTAATGTTGAGAAGTGCAGTTAGGGAAATGCACAGGCTTGGGTGATTTTGTTTTAAGAACCGGGTTTCTCTCGAAGAAATTGGTTGGCCTCAGCTCAAACCCACCACTCAACGTTGGCATAATTGGATAGTCTTCTTGGGAAGGAACATGATGAAATCCCATTGTGTACCACAATACTATGTCTTTGTTCTCAATTTCCCTATCCCTGCACATTCAATTCACATGGACCATTTCTCCCACCTCGTTATATATGCAAACTATGTCCGCAAAATTTAAATTAAATTATCTGGAGAAAAATTGGATGAAATAAAAATTAAGATAAAACTAAGACATAGTTAAATAGTGTTTTTTTTATATCAAAATCAATGTTTTATGTAACATGTGATTTAGTAAATGACAGACCTGAGACTCCAAATAGCAATGGTATCATCGCCTCTGCTACGATCGACGTATGACCCTCCTACCCATTTCTCAGATTTGTTGTATGGTGTGACCCATACATTGTAATTGGTGAAGGCAGCTCTGATTTGTGGATAGTCATCATTAAGCAAAAGTGGGTGTGCCACTGGACCTGGAAGCAAACGGTACCCAATTTTATTTCCTTGTTTAGTCTTTTTATTAGGATTTACCACTAGTAGCTCTGAAGGCTTGGACCCTAGGTTGATTTTTGCATCAGCTTCAGTTTTAGCCGTTTCACTTACAACCGTCCAATAACTTTTCCTGGGTGTGGTGTCATCTTTCACTCTCACTGTCTCCAAATTGGACTTCACAAAGGAGTTGGCTTCACCATCAATGTCAAGGTCAAGATAATAGGTGAAGAAGTGGTCATGGTATATACCAATGGTATTATCTGCTATTAGTGTGCCGTAAATATCCTCTTTTATTTGGTCTGTGTTGGTGTATGTCCCTGCCTTTAGCCCTAATATCCCAGTAAGCCCAACCTATTTTAAATTATAACATGCAGTTAGCTTCTAAACAACACGCATAAATTATAGAAAAACGACACATGAAAGGACAGGTTAGAGATTGAGAGTGGTTTCCACAATAAATAGCACACAGGAATAAGTCATTTTAATGTATCATTCACTAAGAACTACATCGAATAGAGTCCCATAAGAAATAAGTCTACTTCTTATGCTTATCCGAATTTTGCTATAACATGGCTGAATAAAGAAAAGAAGGATTCAAATTTAAGTCATGGCAAAAAACATTTAAATTTAGTGCATGCAATCATACCCCGATTTTGATGCAGCCATTTGGCTTAAATTCCCAATCTATGACATAGTCGTAGTTTCCCACAGTTGAAACTATTCTCACTACTAGGCTTACATCAGATCTGGCCTCAGTTATCTACCAAAAAGAACACAATGAATTTTCGTCAGCATAAAAACAAAATGAAACAAGAATCAAAAGAAAGAAAAAATAGAGAATAAAAAATGTACCACTTCATTTGGAATTGAAATCTCTGTGTGACGCCACATGATATCACCAGCATACTTTTCAAATATACAAAAGGCATTAGCTATTTTTACCGGGGTACCATCTGATCCAGCATAGTATGCATCTATGAATGCAGCATTGGGAGGGCAATCGTTGAGAGGCTGCAGTGAAGACATAGACTGTCCAAAACCATATTCACCAGAATCAAAGTATGTTGTGTAATACCATTCCTCAGTTGGGTCTTGGTATGGTACAAATAGCTCTGGTATGAATCCTTTATACAGTACCCGACGATGTCTTTGCTTTTGAAGATCATATATTGAAGCAAGAGAAATTATTGGGCCAGCCCTAATGTCAAATCCTACGTGAAAGTTCCAATTGGCCCAACTGATTGCAGAAAAAGGTCAGTATCAAAGTTACATATAGTTGTTATTGTAAACTAAATAAATAAATAACTTATAGTTTAATTTAGCTCAGAACAAAGAATACAACCAAGATAATATAATTTCTTGATTGGGATAATATGAATATTCTCTTATAGAGAAACTATTCTTTTCATATTATCTTGATTGGGATAGTAGAATTTGAAAAGGAAAAATAAAGGAGAAAATAATATAATTTCAAAATCTTTGCTATTGTTTGAGAATAAAAATATAACAACAAAAAAAGAGGGGAAAATGCATCCGTGAAATTTGAGACAGATTTTGTAAATTTTCAGTGATATATTTTAACTTGTTTTATTTGACGGCGTATTTTTAAATTTTAAGGGTGTTTTTTAATTTGTTTTTCAAACTATTTTTTTCTATTCTCAAATTCTTTTCAGTCAAATAAGTAGAAAGACTTTAATATTTTTCACTTCATTCTCTTTTTTATCCCTCTTATATCAGACAATACAAAAATTCGTTCTTTTTCTTTTCTTTTTTATTTTCACTATTTTCTTTCCTATCATTTCTTTTTCTACTATCAAATAAAAATTTTCCAATAACGAAATTTAGAAGACGTACTGGTGAGGATGGGAAAAGATACAAATCTTAGAAAATCGTTTTAAGTTAGTCATTCTAACTAAAAAAAATGTTCTTTTAGTTTAATCTGAAACGTGGGTAATGTAATTGGACAAGTTGTTTTTAAAATTCTAAGCATCAAGAAAAGTGGTCTTAAAATTATAAAAATATTATCCAGCTATTTAAATTATTAAATATTTTTATTTTAATGTTACTATTGAATCATTATTTCAATTTCTAATATTATAATAATAAATATTAAAATGAATACTGTATATTAATTTTATTAAATAAATTAACTAGTTCTCTTGATCTCAACAACTAATTTACTGTACTTATGTTTACTCTTTGGTTTATTGTCCTTGTACTTCGCTTGAAAACTGTGTGTATATGTAGGAAATATGCAGACTGCAATTTTGTTTATGATGACACAAAACTCGATTGCCACAACCAAGTCTTGCATTGTAGGAATCATAAATTAATTCTGGTTAAGTGCTTTCTTTTCCTGAATGGGATCCCTTAGGATCGTGATTTAATCATAAACTAATGCCGGCATGAAAAGTAACAAAGATATAATAATCATTTACATCATTATACACCGAAAAATTCGGCATTGGACGCTATTCTTTTCATCTTTTGAAATTAATGTGATGATTCAAAACACAAACTATTATTTTCATATTTTAAAATTGTAATATATATTCCCATCCTTGTCCATCTTGTCAAATTAATTATTGGGAATGGTGATAGTAGACAAGGAAATTAAAATATGAGAAAGAAGAAAAAAAATGAATGAAATTTTTTATTATTTGGTATGAGAAGAAAAAAAAGAATTTTTCTCTATTTATTTGATTGAATAGAAAATAAAATTAAAAGATATTAAATTAGTAATATTATTTTAAAAGACAAAAAATATCTCTAGGATTTAAAAACATGTGGTTAGATAAAAGAAGTTCAAAGAGATATGGTTGAAAAATTATTATTGAGTTTTTCTTGTTCTTTCATTTCATAGAAAAAACTGAGTTTTCTTCAAATCAAATTCTATCTACTAAATCTAAACAAAAGAAAAAAGACAAAATGACAACGACGCATGCACGAGAGACCCACTATAAATTTGACTATCATTTAAGTTAAAACTAATAAAAGGATTTTATTGCAACATGAGTTATGCAGTCAATTAATTTTGAATTGATATATGATGGAAAATCATTATTGCAATTATTACCTTAAAATAAAAAATAAAATGCCATCTTATTAATTAATAATAATCACAATATTGTATATGTTAAAATCAACCTCAAAATAAAATACCATTGATTTAATGTTAAAATATTTAAAGTGATTTTATTACATTTAAAAAATATTGTCTTATTATTGAACACGAACAGTAAAAATGATAATAAAAAAATATTCAAATGGACTACACATTCATTTTTATAAATAAAAAGTATTTTTTTTTCAACTTTCAACAAAATGCACGTGATTGAGTTGGATTGCAATCATGGCCTGACATGATATTTTATTTTTGAAATAATTGAAAGAAGTATATGAACGAAGGAAGTCGTACCTTACCGAATGGCCGTCTTTGGTGAAACCAGGTCCACCGTCTTGCGTGACAGCTATTCCCTTATGCTTTGGACCAAACGGTGGTTTCAGCTTAGAAGCTCTGTATTCAGTGCCCTCTGCCTTTGGAACCGGAACCACATATCTATCATTGTAGCCAACAATTTTCATGTCGTCCAAATCAACCACCGCAGCCACACCTTCCAATGGCCTGGCATACAAATTGGCAGTGTCATTTGCGTAATAACACTTAACCTTGACGTTCCTTTTGGTCTTGCCTTCTCCGAACCAACCAATAGTGAAACAAGCACAAACAACCTGTGACGTGTTGAGACCCCTTTTCTTCAAAGACTCTTTAAACGGTTCGTAGCTGAATGGTAGCTGCGACGCCACGGCTTGTTCGCCAAAGGTGAGCATAGGGTTGCCATTTCCTTCGCAGTCTTTGGTTGAGACGATGGAATGCGTGGACAGGTCCACTGTGATCTCGTGGGACTGTTTTTGGAACCGGACTACGGCAAAGGCTCGGCGAGGTGGTCGTGGTTTGGGTTTGATTTTTGAGTTGTTTGAGGATAGCCATTTGAGGATTTCGGGCTTGTTGGGTTCGTCCAAGCCTACGTAGTGGAAGGTGAGGTTTTGAGAGGTTGGATAAAAGTTTTGGACAATGGTTCGAACAAGGTTGAGCTCAGAAGGGGTTAGAGGGTCTAGTGGGTGAAGAAGATGGTTGCATTCTGCATGGCTCCAAAAGAGCATGAGGATTGAGAACAGTGTAACCTTCGTGGTTGCATCCATGCTCTTGTTATCAAACTCAAGACCCCCCGCTCTTGTTCTTATATTGTAATAATTTAGCAAAACATTGGCTTCATCTTCGAAATATTATATTCTCCTTTAAAGTAAATAAAAAATAAAAAATTATAAAAGAGACCCATTTTTACTGTTGCAAAAAATTATAAACGGAAGGTGTTGCGTATGAAACGGATTGCCCAAATTATATATACGTGTGTCTCGTGTGTGTGTGTGTGTGGAAGATGAAACATAATGGAGATTGGATAGGAGCTATATATATATATATAGCTACTAGCAATTGTTGAAGACTATCAATGATACTGCTTTAACTTGCTGTTGTTTCAACTATTAATATTTCTGTAGAAATAATGTGTTAAAATATCTGGTAATGCTTTGGCGGATAATTCAATATGAACTGGATTGAGGATTTACCTCGTCAAGCTGTTCCGATTGCCTTATCTGATGCACATGCAATTGCTTAATTGATAACATTCCTTAAAAAAAGTAAATAATATATATATATATATATATATATATATATATATATATATATATATATATATATATATATATATATATATATATATATATATATATTATTATTTGAGTTTGTGACGATTTGCCCGTAGAGAAGAAAAAAATATATTTAAAATATGATTAGGATGATTCACATTCTTGCACCTCGATTATGATGCTCAAGGTGGCTAAGGTGAAATTTACATTTAAATTTTAATTTATTATAATATTTTTTCTTGTTTGGCTAAAATTATTCATCAAAATTTAATATTTCCATCTAATTTGTCATCTAATAGCTGTCCAACAGCCTCTCATGGAATAACCGTCCAATATCTTGATTCTAATTTGTTTTTCTATCTCTGTATTGATGTTTTAATCTCAAGTTTTATTTGCTCTGGCCAATTGATTTCCTACCAATATAATAACATTAACATTATATTATATTATATTATATTATTTTGTATTATATATATATATATATATATATATATATATATATATATACGTATCGATATATAATATAATATTTATGATATATATTATATAATATTTATAATATATATTAAATTATACAACAATGTATATTATTTTATAATATATAATAGCAATATGAATTATATTAAGATAATTAAAATTATAAGAGTATTGCAGTAAATTTCATATTATTTCATTTGTGTTTTTCATTGTCTTCCAAATAATGTATATGATTTTAACCAATAAAAAATTATTTTATTACTTGAATATTTCTCATGTATTATTCTCTTTTATTGTATTGTTGCATGAAACACACGCTAAATATTTATATTCATTGAATAATAATTCAACAATATTCTCATGTGTTATCTTTTTATTTATTAAATAGAAAAGTTGTGTAGTTACAAAGCATGTGATAGAGCAACATTATCGGTTTAATAAATTGCTTATTTGTTTATATGTTTTCACTTAAAGGGTGTGTTTGATTTGCTAAAAAATGAGGGATTGGATAACACAAAAATATTTGTCCAAACCTTTGATTTAAAAAATGATTGAGAGATAATACAAAATAAAAAATGATGGATGGGATAGTTATCCAAAAATTTATAATTCACTAAACCTCATTACAACTTTTTGTCCTGTGTCTAACAAAAGTAAAAATATAATTCCTATTCACCTCCCTTCTTGACTTTGTCATGTCCCTCGTCGCAAATCTCTTAGACTACTCCTCCCTCTCAATTCTCGTCGTCCTTAACGCCTACTTTGTCACCGACAACCACCTCTCCTGTCACCAAATCTTCCCTATCGCTCTCGCTAACGTCCTTTGCTACTATGTCCTCCTCCAGTTCCTCTCCTAGTCCAACCTCCACACCTTCTCCCCTTTGGCAAGCTCACCACCATGCTCCTTCAAATCACTAGTTGTGCCACCGACAACTTCGGCTTCGTGAACCTGACTCGTAACCCGCAACTTCGGCCTCAACGCTACCATCCTCTCTTTCATATAGAGCACAACGGCGTTGGAAAACCACTAAGTATTGTTTCGCTGCGATAGATTGCGTTGAACCTCCTCCTCGTCGATAGGGACACATCGTCAGTGGCGCTAAGTTGGTTCTTCTAGCTAGTCATGAACCACCTTGCCGTGGAAGAGAAGATCCTCACGGAGCTAACAACAGTGCTTACTTCCTCTTGCGACGGCGTTGGAAAACCACTAAGTATTATTTTTTTCTTAAATATGTTTATATATATATAATATCGTCTATTTTGATTTTATTACTTAATTTTTTTTATTTTATTACCTAAAATATTTTATTACCTATTATGTCGTACTATTATTTAACCAATAATATGACATTTTATTAATTTGTCATGTCATTATTTAACAAATATAATGAATATTAAAATCATACATAATTAATCACAAATTACAGTTTAAATTATTTTAAAAATTAATAAATTTACAATACATAATAAATTGTGATTGAATGAATATATAAAAAGAAATTATTATCAGTGTATAATCTTTTTTCTCATAAAATAAATAAAAAATAAATCATATTTTATGACGATCCAAAACTGTTACTAAATGATTTTAAATCATTACAAAATGTATATTTTCTAAAAAATGAATCGATTTTTAAAAAGGAAAAAATTAAAATAGTGTTAAAAATTAAAGGATTAAATTGGGAAAAAAATTAAAGAATTAAATTAAATCTAAATAATAAATTAAGAAAAAACTAATTTAACCTGTATTATGTTTGAAAATGGATGGCACATGCTTGTTAACCCCATAAGTGGGAGTATAATTCTGAAACAGAGCAAACTTTTCCAATTATTTTATTGCAAAAGCACATCACGTGTGAATCTCTTAAGGATGGCATAACACAACCCTCTTGTGGCCGCCCTTCACGCTAACTGCACCCCAAAGTAGAATTTAAAGAAAAAATCAACTAAGGTTTAGAATTGCACTTGGGCAAATGCACAGGCTTTGGTGCCTTGGCTTTAAGAACCGGATTACTCTCAAAGAAATTGGTAGGCTTTAGCTCAAATCCACCGCTCAGTGTTGGCATAATAGGATAATCTTCCTGACAAGGCACATGATGAATCCCCACCGTGTGCCACAGAACTATGTCCTTATTTTCAATGCTCCTATTCCTGCAATATGATAAGATTGCGAATTTAATAACAAGTATACAGTCACAATAATATATTTATCTTTGTTATATTTTTTAGTGCAAAGTTTAGGTAAATTGTGTCTCAAGGACTCATCAAGATCAGTTAGGATCGATAGGCTTCAAAACTTTAAAAATACTTCTAAAAATATTCACAGATTATAATTAACAAAATCCTCATATCGATATAATAGAAATCAAACTTACATCTTTTTTACGTAATATTATTTCTTAGCCACCTATGATTACTAATCTTTGTTATAGATATTCATTTGAATTATTCATATTAGATGTATAATATATAATGTACCTGAGACTCCAAACAGCTAAAGTGTCTTCTCCTCTGCTCTGATCAGCGTACAACCCCCCTGCCCATTTCTCAGACTTGTTATATGGTGTAACAAACACATTATAATTAGTGAAGGAACCTCTCAGTTGTGGATAATCATCAGGGGCCAAAAGTGGGTTTGCCACTGTGAATGGGAACAAACGGTACCCCATTTTGTTTCCAGGCTTTGTTTCCTTGTTGGGATTTACCACTGCTAGCTCGGATGGCTTCAAACCAAGTTTGATTCGAGCATCAGCCTCAGTCTTAGCAGTTTCACGCACCACGGTCCAGTAACTTTTCCTTGGTGAACTGTGATCTGTTACTCTCACGGTCTCCAAATTGGTCTTGACGAATGAGTTGGCTTCTCCATCAATGTCGAGGTCGAGGTGATATGTGAGATAGTGATCATGGTGCACACCAATGGTGTTGTCTGTTAGCAATGTGCCAAAGGCATCCTCCTTTATCTGATCCACGTGGGTGTATGCTGTTGCTTTGATTCCCAAAATTCCTGTCAGACCAACCTGTCACGCACGCACACAAAATTCTAGTTAGCAGTAGAAAACATTAAATTCCCACACATTGTATTTAATTTATAGAAGAATAATTAATAGTATATGCATTATTAACTTTTATGATATACATTATGTGATTTCTGATTAGTTCACAGAGTAAAATGAATTATTACTATAATGCATAATAATAAAACTCTAATTTGTATCATACATACCCCCATTTTTATGGAACCACTTGGCTTAAACTCCCAATCTACGATATAGTCATAGTTGCCCACAGTTGAGACAGTTCTCACCACTAGGCTCACATCAGGCCTAACCTCCCTTATCTGTCGAGAACCAATTATTTATCAATACATATATACATTTAATTAGAATATAAGTTTTAAAAATGTTAATACACATGAATGGTGTGGCTCTCGGGGGAATGAAGGGACTACTACCTCTTCATCATGGATTTCTGATTCTGTGTGACGCCACATGATATCCCCAGCATACTTCTCAAAAACACAAAATGCATTAGCTATTTTAACTGGCACACCATCTTCTCCTGCAAAATATGCATCCAAAAATGCAGCATTGGATGGGCAATCAGCGAAAGGCTCAAGTGACACCATGGATTGGCCAAACCCGAATTCACCACTGTCAAGAAAGGTCTTGAAGTACCAACTTGATGTTGGGTCCATGTATGGAACAAAGAACTCTGATATATATCCTCTGTATAACACTCGGCGATACCTTTGCTGTTGAATGTCATAAATTGATGCTAGCGATATCACTGGACCGGCTCGAATATCATATCCCAGGTGGAACTCCCAGTTTGCCCAGCTGCTCATACATTTAAAAACATCAAAGTTCATTCATATATACTTAAAGGTCTTGTGAGACTTTTACAACCATGTTTTGGTCCAACCATGCATATTAAATCTTCGTTTTGTACTTAATTTTCACTTTATAAATATTTGCAAGTATGGATTAGACATTGAGACTCTATGTAAAAAAAGATATAAACACAATTTTTATAAAATAAAATTTCATAAAATTCAACTTTTTGAGATTTATTCTTAGTTTCTACAATGCATATATGCGTGTTTCAGTGCTTTTTAACTTTCCTTATATTTGCTTCAAAAATATGGTAGATTTTAGAGATATATGAACTTAGTCCACCAATAAAATTATAACTTGTCTGTGTCCTTATTTCTCAAATATTATAGTAATGCAACATTCTTATTTCTAGAATCTCAACCAGGGTGTAGTGTAGAATAATATTTCTTCTAAGAATATTAGATTACAAACTCTACTGTCACTCTGTCAATCAAATACAAAATAGATCAATATTATATGTAAGAGAAAAATTGCAAATAAAAGCCCTTTAAAACCAAGTGATGAGACTGAAAAAGTCACCATATATATGAACTACTTACCTGATAGAGTGGCCATTGATCTTGAATCCTGGTCCGTTTGGCTGCACAAAAGCTGCTCCAATGAACGTTGGTCCAAATGGAGGCTTTTGCTTTGAAGCTACGTACTCAGTTCCCTCAGCCTTGGGCACAGGAACAATCTTGCTGTCAAAATATGCAACTAACTTTCTCTCATCAAGATCAGCAACCACCGTAATACCCTCCAACGGCATAGCAAACAAATTAGTAGACCCTTGTGTGTGAAAGCACTGAAGCTTCAGTGTCCTTTTGCTCTTTATCTCCCCATACCACCCAACCGAGGCAGTAGAACACACAACTTCAGATATATTAAGGCCTCGTTTGTTCACTGATTCAATGAAGGGTTTATACTTAAAAGGAAGCTCGGCCACAAAGTCTTGCTCATCGAACGTGAGCATGGGGAAGCCATGGCCAATGTAGACATTGGTGGAGACAATGGAACGTTTGGACAAGTCAACGGTGATCTCAAGGGATTGTTTTTTGAAACGGGCAACGACAAAAGCACGACGAGGTGGGAGTGTTGTGGCTTTGGTTTTGGGGTCTGAATATTGCCATGATAAGACTATGGCTTTGTCTGGCTCGTCCAAGCCAATGTATTGAAAGGTTAGTGTGGGGGGTGAGGCTTGGTATTTTTTTTGGACTATGGTTCGGACCAACTTGAACTCGGATGGGGTTAAAGGGTCTAGTGGGTGGTGAAAGGTGGTGTTGGTGGATGCTGAAGTGGAAAAGAACAATAGAGTTATGAGACATGTGAAAATTTCTAGCTTCATTGTTCATCAACTTGAACCAAGCTAGCTATAGCTAACTATTGATGTGTTGTGTAGTACTTGTGTTACTACAATTGGGGGATTATATATTGGTCACCATCTTTCTACTATGTAGGATTCTTTAATTAAAAAACTTGTTTTTGTCATCTGATTAAGTTAAACAAATGAAAAAGGAATGACCACGTTCAATTAAAAAAATTAAAGTCCCCTTGCTAAGTTTTGTCATCTGATTAAGTTAAACAAATGAAAAAGTAATGACCACGTGCAATTAAAAAAATTAAAGAAATCCCATTGCTGACCAACCACAAGTTAACTCTACTCATAACTAATCCATGACTGTGTATCCAGCATTATTGCACCCAGCATAGTTTTAAAAATTCCAAAACTGTCCCTGCTTTATTTATATTTGCAAATCAAGTTGATCTGTAAGTCTTTTGCAGATCAACTTGATCTGCAACAGACTGTATTTTTTGAAAATTTAAGCTTTATTTAAACAAATTTTCATCAAATTAATTAATTAGTAATAAATAATGTAGATATGTTTTAATTTTTAAAAGGCATTTCTAATTTACTAAGGCAATAATAATATAACATTTCTAATTTAGTTACTTCCATTCATAATATTTCAATGAATTTCAAATGAATTTTGAATCAAGTAATTTAAACATAATTTAAAAATAACATGTAAGTACATCGTCCAAAACTGATAATATTATAAACTAATATTATTAACCAAAATAACTTAAAATATACAAAATGTTCAGTTAAATACATCGTCCAAAACTAATAATATGAAAGGTGTCAATAAACTATGACTGATTCATGCGCCGCCTACGTCGAGACCCGGCATGCACATTGCGGTCTTTTGTGACACCGCTGGCAATCCTGAGGCATTTTTGGATGACCTCATGTGTCGATGTGCCTGGCGTGACTTCATTTAGACTAAGATGATGCTCCAACATCTCTGCGATGGCATGGTAAGCCTCTTGTTAAATTGAAAACAAACGAATTATACAAATTAGTATTAAAATAATTCAAGTAAATGACATACATGTAACCAAATAGTAACACTTACCACTGCATATCTGGGCTCATCCGCATGTGTCGATGCTGGTGCTAGCTCCTGAGGGATATGTCTGGGCTGTGTCGCAGATGCATCTCGAGGAGGATCTGATGTCTGTGGCGCAGTCATGAATGGATGCGATATCACAAAGAACCAGTCGATGTAGTCGAGCGCACACTGACCTGGCACAACACATATGTCACCTGCTGGCGCCAGATGGTCTGAGTAGTGCGCCCACCTATCGTCTACATTGTCAAATGACACCCATGAATCGACAGGGTGTGCAGGAATGCACTGGACATATCCGAACTGGCGCATAACCCTCTCCGGTCTGTATCTGACAACAACAGGCCCCCTGCGGAACTGTCCTAAGAAACATGTAATCGGATGAAACTCCTGGACCGGTCGGTGCTCCGCATATGGCATCCAACAGACATATGGAATCCTGAGACGATCCAGGCGCTGCTTGTACATCACTGTAGATATCTTCTTGACAGTCTTCTTTGTGGCAATCCATCGACACGCATGTGGTGACACCTCGTCGTAGTCTGGATCAGCATTGCACTCTGCAACAGACGAAAAGTGTTCATATATCCAACACTATAGAGGTTACATGAAAATCATACGAATTTCAAATGAACGTCAGAAGTAAAATACCCTCATTAAAATATTTTTGTAATTAAATTATGAAAAACATGTTAATTACCTATAACAACGTGATGTAACCAGCAACCTTTCAGCTGGTGTTGATGCTGACATCATTAAGGTGATAGTACATATGGACGAGGCCAGCAGCTCCCCATGCATACCTCCTAGCCTAAGTGAGGTCACGCAAGGCGTCTAAGTGTACAACATGAACACGGGTTGCACTCTTATTAGCAAAAAGAGTGCAATCCAGAAGATGCAGATGATAAGCACGAGCTGCAGCTGTCCAGTGTTGGGTCTGACATCTGCGCTGGTATACGTCTCGTAGCCAATGTAAGCGTACGTATGGTCCACAACAGTGTCCTATCTCGGCCATGGCTACCTCTGGTGAGACCATCAGTAACTCAACCAACATCAGCACCGCCTCGTTGATGTGCAGAGGCTGGAAGGCGTGGAAGTCGCCAACGATCGGCAGATGAAGAAGAGACGCGATGTCGTCCAGCGTGATGGATACCTCCCCCACTGGAAGATGGAAAGTACTCGTCTCCTGGTGCCACCTCTCGACAAACGAGGATATACTTCTCTGATCGCCGGTGTCTATTGAACACGCGATCAGAGGACTTAATCTTGTCCCAGCAACCATCTCCTCAATTGCAGGAAGAGGCCTGCCTAATTTATGCACCTTCCTCCCATTGGAGGATAACTTCAACTCAGGTTGTTCCTGAATTGAAGTATAAAGGAACACACAATTTATTAAAATAATATTTTTAAGTAACCAAAAACTCAATAAAAAATAATACTTAACAGATAACTTAAATTGAATATTATAAATACCTGTCCAGACCATACACTGGCTACAACATGCTCAGCATACTCCGTAAGCACTGATGGGTCCCTGAGTCCACTAGGAAATCCCTCAGCCTCATCTGCAGCATCCTCTGCATCGGTATCTTGTGCGTCAGTCTCTGCATTAGTGTCCTGTGCGTCAACATCTACCATGGGTTCATCGCCAGCTACAGCAGGCTCAGCCTGTGGTACCGCAGGCACCACAGGCACATCATCGGCAAAAATGACAGGTACCCTCAGAATCATCACCATCCCTTCTCCCCAGACCTCTGGCAACAACCCTACCTAACACATGGCCTAATCCTCTAGGCTTAACCATGATCTGCAAATGTTTATCACAAATTCCATCACTAAACCACACAATTTCAAAGGGTATTTTGCATTTTCCCTTCTCAAGGAGAAATTTAGAAATTTTATGTGTGTGTGTGTGTATGGTTTTGGAAATATGGTTTGGTTTGGGAGATTTGGTGCTTTGTGTTTGGGTTTGGACTTTCAAATGATTGACCAGTTTGAAGAAGACTTGGTAATGGATATAGTTGAATGTGTGTTTCTAAACATTATTTGGATATAGTTTTTGTCTAAATGTCGACATACTTTTTGTCGATATTTTTCAACAAGTTTCAACAATTTCATGGTTAATGATCTATTATACAACAATTTCAACAAGTTTTGGACCTAATTAGTTTACTGCTTTGAGGCATATGACAAGCATCATTATTTGATCTGTTCTTTCCCTCGATTTTAATTTGTGCTTTGTGGTGCATTCGTTGATTGCAACCTTTTTGGCTCAATATGTGGTTGGGTAGTGCTTAGGTTTGAAGGATGATTTGGATTTCAGGGCAATGCTGGATCTGGATTTTGGAATGAGTATTGCTTTGAAATACACGTGCATTGTTCATTAGTTGCTCAGTAACAAGGTGAAGTTGAAGAGGATTATAAAGTATTTGAGTGTTTAGATTAAGCTTTTTGGTATTCAAAGCAAAATTTCAATGAGAGTGCATGCCAGCTGTAGATTTTTTTTTTTGGGGGGAGGGGAATTATTTTTTTTTTGTTTTTAATTTCTCAGTTAGGATTTTGATTGTAGGTTGTTTTGAAGGAAAAATAAAGTAATCCAATTCCAGACACACATAGAGCTTTTGAAATCATGATTTTTGTTTTTTAAATTGATTCAAGCCAAACTTGCCCATGGAAATTTAATGATATGCTTGGGTCCTAAAGTTTTTGAGAACAAAGAGGTAGAAAGTATCATGTCACTGGGAAAGATGTGAAGCACTTGCTAACTGGTTAATGCTTCTTACTGATACTGAAAAGAAAAGAAAAATTAGAAGAGTGAAGATTTTAATAGGGTGACAAGTTTTGGAAAATTGGAGGATTTCGAGTTCAAACAAGAGAGTGAAGCCTTGGTGCAATGCAATTGTATGGTTGCTTCCTTATGCCTTGTAGGACATGGGTTTAAATGTTGGAAACAACCTCTTCGTATGTTAGGGTATGTGTACATGTACACTTTTGAGAACTCACTGGGTTCTCTTGCATAGAATCCAATGTCCATTTTTTAAGTTCAAACAAGGGAAGTAGGAATGCTCTAGAAAGTCCTTAAAAAGGATTACAAGGTTCTAATTTTTTTAGCATCCTTTTAGGATTCTAATGAGTCACTAAATTTAAGGGTTTCAAACACATAAGTAGGAGAAATTTAAGCAAAACTTAATAGTTTGCGTTCAAAGTAAAGCCACAACCATTAGTTTGTGTTCCTATTTTCAATTGCATATTCACTACCATACAGGATATAAATAAAGTAATAAACTACTGAAACCTTCAAAATATAAATTCACATCAAACAAAATATCTTAAACAAACATTATACTTTCATACATTAATACAAACCAAAAAACCTCAAAACCAAATTTCAAAACAATAACTTAAACAACCATTATACAATAGCATACTTGAGGTTAAAAGCTTCAAAAGTAACCCTAAACCCTTATTAAAAACCATTTTTCATTATTATAACCTAATTTCAACTTTCTAAAATTAAAAAAGTTTCATGCGGATCAACTTGATCCGCAAGCTTCACACGGATCAACTTGATCCGCAAGCATAATAGGTTGATCCGCATGCTTCTTGCTGATCAACTTCATCCGTAACTTCAACTATCCTATTGCGGATCAACCTAAATCCCTAAGCTTTACATCCCTACCAACTGCGCCTAAGAAACGAACAATGGAAACAAAACGACATTCACAAGGAACAACAGAAGGGACAATATGGCTTACCTCGATGAAGAACGGAACAATGAAAGCTTGCGGAAGAACGGGAATGCACGGAAGAAGGAGAGCCACTCGCAGGGAATGAAGACGTAGCTCACGAAAGAAAGACGAACCAGAAGCTCGTAGAAGAAGAAGAAACGCCTCGCGGATTGATGCTCAGCTCGCGAAAAAAGATGAAATGCCTCGCGGAAGAAGGGAAGGGAATGCGCAGAAGAAGAAAAGGCTAGGTGCACAAAAATGTTTTAAAAAAATAACAGGAATATTTCTGCCTTTTCACGTTTAGTGCTGGGTGCACCTAACAACTCCCTTAATTCATTCACCATTTGTGTACGGCATTTCTTTTGTTATTTTTTTAAAAAGTTTATAAATAAAGGTAGCCAGCTTTTTTATTAAAAATAATGAAGGAAGACTACCGTGATCAGTCAATCATGACCTCTCCTGATAAACACCCACGTGGACACGTACTCCATCTCATTAATTGTTTTACTAGGATATTCCATCTCATTAATTGTTTTACTAGGATTATTTTCTTAGTTTCATCAGAAAGGTAAGATGAAGTATTTTTTAGATGCTAGTACTATTTCTTTTTCTTTTTTTTTTAGAGTGGAAAGTGAGAATATTTTGTTCAAGAAGAAAATCAGACATGTACATCAGAATGCAAAAAAGCTAGTCCTTGTACTATGTACAGGCAAATCCTCTATCCAACACCTATTATGATAATAAAAGACAAGTTTTGCCAAAGAATCAGCTAGCATATTTCCCACACACTTAGTGAACACAAGCTTCATAATAAGAACTTGGTTGCGAGTATCCTTCCTGCAGTCTTCAATCACACCATGCAGGTAAGAACGAGCATCTCTCTATCAACAGCTTTCCACACATCATAAATTTTTTGAAAAATGTTACACCAACACCTATTATGTTATTTTATATTTAGAGAGAAAAATAAAAAAATATAATAAAATTTATAATACGATATAAAAAGTAAAAACGTTAATAAAATATTTAAAATTTAAAATAACAAAATATTTATACATTATTACTGAATTCATTTACCATCTATCTCGAAAGTAACATCTGTAAATAACAGCAGCTGTGGTGTCCAAGAGGTAGCCGAGGCAAGGATGTTGTTACCTTCATGGTCTCGAAAAGCCAGCCCAAACCCCGAGCATTAATTATTTTACTATTTCTAGAATTTTGAGAAAATATTAAAATAATTTTTGTTGAAGTTTTTGGGTACGTAAAATATTTTAAAATTAGAAACATCTGTGCTTATCTTTACGAATTCTTTTTTTTAAACACCTGTAATTATTGAATTTAATACTGAGAAAAGAGAAAAAAAAAACGACTCATTTTACTTTTTCAAGAAAAATTAAACTAAGAGAATGAGTAACTTTTAAGAGAGCGTGTTTTATTTCGACACATAGATAAATTATCATATAATAATTTATTATATATTTGAGCTGAACTTTTAATAAGTAACACTAATCATTGAAAAATAAAAACAGTTATAGCATATTTTATATATTTTTTCCATTTTAAAATAATTAATAATGCGCGTATAAAATTTTCATTCATTTTATTTTTTAAAGAATTAAGTAAGCAATTAACAAGGATAAACTTAAAAAAAGCTAGGCGTCAAAATAAAAAATCTTTATAACAATATAAATATAGACTATACATTAAATTTTATAAAATTTGAACATAATACTGTATAAATTTAATATGAAAGTATATAAAATTCTATATAATATAATAATATTTTTATAATATCTATCATTCCTTTCTTATACCAACTAGAGACTGAGAAAATAATTAAATACGATTATCTATAGTCAGAAAACTAATAAATTAAAGCACGTTAATTTATTCTTTGCAATCTTGATTGTACTTTTTGTTATAATTATTATTAAATAAATAAATTATTCATTTACAATGTAAAAAGTAACAAGAGAGTGCAGAGACGATTAAAAAAAGGGTCACGCGAAAATAATCAAGTTCAACTTTTGAATGAATTTAATTGAATATTTGTCGTCAAAGATTGCATGCTTTTAATATAAAACCAGTAAAGAATCCGTGTTAAGCACGGTCTTGTACTATACAATTTTATTTTATTTTTTACTCAGGGACGTTAAGGGGAAGAATTCATAGAGGAGAGGGGAGGGAAGGAAATGAAAGGAAGATAGAAATTTTGATTAGATATTATGTTTTATTGAAAGAATGGAGAGGAAAAGAATTTTAATGGAGTACATGAAAAGAAATGTAGCTATTTTTCGTGTTTTGGATTTATGAAAGGAAAAAAAAAAGAATTTTAAAAATTAATTTAGTTTTAAATCGTAATAATTTTAAATTTCAAAACATAATTAAAGATATTTTAATTCCCTCTAAATCTCCCAATGTTGAAAGGGAACAAGAATAAGACGAAGAAAGATTTTTTTCCCCTCCATTTTCCTTTCTCTCTCCTAAAAATTGAATAAAAAAACCCTTCCCTTCCCTCCAACCAACTGTTTAATTATTTTCATCAGATTTGTAACATGTAATAAGAAAGATAAAATACGCGCAATTGGCATGGGCAGCGGAAATTTATTACCAATGCTAGCTTGACCATTTTATACTTTTGAACAAGGAAAATATTTCTTTGGAAAAGAAAATAATAGATGCAATAGCCAATAAGTACATAATGTGACAAAAACAATTAGAGAGAAATTAATTAAGTGTAAATGGAATATTTGCAATATTTGAATGTTCAAAAAACCATTGCTCTTGCCATAAAAAAAAATATTTCTCTTTATAGTCCAAGATATCTTTTTTTTTTTTTACAAGATAGTCCAACATGTCTTGAATAGCTATAAAGGATTCATTTTATGCATGGGACTGCTAAACATAAGCTACTTTTTAGTTTATTCATTGTGGATTATTTAACAATATTCAACGCGGAATTTATTTATTTATTTTTGAAATATATTCAATGCGGAATTATATCTTTTATTTTTCTGTTAACATAAACCCTTTGTTTTATACTTTCACATTTACAACCAAGTTGAGTTTTCTTTAATATGGGACTAGAGAAAAATAAACCCTGCAGCATAACCTACTACTAGTTACATCACACAGAACATCTATTTGGTATTCTGTTGAGCATAAACATATATTAATTGAGGACGAGTTGCATAATTTAGGTGAAGAAATTGAAGTTTGGGTCACTATGTTTTGTTGGGAAAATCCTGTTTTCACTGTAATGAAAGTGATAATATCAACAACAACAAAAAAAGTGAGAAAATATCACTTTTTGATTAATAACGCGCATTACCTGGATTATTATTTTGTGGCGTGTGCAAACGAGGCAGAGTATGTTCCATTTGCGTAATGTTGTAACTACTAACTAGCAGATTCTGTGTCTATGCTCAACAAAACAAATACATGTATGTTTTATATCGGAAAAAAAAAATACATGTATGTCTGATGTAATTAGTAGGTTCTGCTGCAGGATATTTTTTTTCCTAGTCCCAAGGGAAAATAACTTAGTTGTAAATGATTACATCAATATAACATAAGTTATAATTTAGGTCAAATATTTATTTTATTTAATAGTTGTAATTTGATTTCTTTATTTTTAAAAGATTTAATTAAGTCATTAATTTTTTAAAATAAATTCAATTTGGTTCCTTTATTTTTAAAAGATTTAATTGAATTCTTTATTCTTAAAATAGATTCAACTTGATCCCTTTTTTTTATAGCTTTAGACACTTTTAAAAAATGGATCCAAATTTAATTTAAAATGGAATCAAATTTAACTCATTTAAAATAAAAATAAAAGAACCAATTATTTTTAAAAAATTAAGGGACCAAATTAACCTAATACATAAATTAAGGAAAAAAAACTTAATTTAACCTATAATTTAATGATTTCATCGACCAAATTTACATTTTATACAAATTTATTAGTATGTATAGTATAGCTTAGCCTGGAAGGACCGTTGGTTAGATTGGGTTGTAGAAAGTGGATCGTTACTTATGGATCTGACATATTGGGCCCTCACCCGCAAACATACAGAGCAACCGGCACTTACATGCACCTTCTATTTTGCATCCTACACCTCCCAAAAGACTCCAACAGATAAAAATACCCCTTTACTAGGCATCCCATTTCGGAATGACTATTCCAAAATGTAGTTTATTCTGGAATAACTGTTCCAAAATGTTTTTTTTTAATAGCAATTTTAGAATATAGTTTTTTGTATTTTAAAATATATATTTCAAAAACGTATCTTATTCTAGAATAGCTATTCCGAAATAGTGTTAGGACCCCCTTCCCTTCTTCAAACTCGAACCCCGACAAGATCCACAAGAGGATGACAACATCCCATTCAATATGGAGAGGAGGTATTCGACAATTGGGGAAGAACAGTGACCCAAGCCTTATTGGCAAACTGAGCAACAAGTCTGCCAACAAGGAGCAATGACTCAGATCGCATGTAGCAGGAGAGGACACGGTCGATGGCAATAAGGCCAACAATGGTGACTATTGACTCCTTGGCAAGCGTACCTAGTTGTATAAGTAGTATTAAATTGGTAAGACCAAGTATCGAATTTCACAAGGACTATGCTTGTACTCAGAGTTATATGTGTGTGTGTGTGTGTGTGTGTGTATCTAATGATTTAGCAATTAGTGACTTAAATCAAATCTTGTTCATTGATTAACTACAAATGTAACTAAGTGAATTTACTACAAATCAAAGAGCATGATAGATTAAGAAAACAAACGCTCGAAGTGGTGAGATCGTGTTGTGATGAGTTAAGGAACGTGTTGGGGACTCCACTTGTCAAAACTACTTTTGATGTAATCTTAATAGATTTTTTTTTTCAATATGAATACGATTATTAGTTGTACCTTTTAATATACTTTAACCATGATCTCTCAAGTGAGAGAGTCTAAATCACTTAATATTGCTCATAATTCCTTAAAAATTATATTAAATAATTTGCATTAGGAGCATAGATACATACATAGGCTAGACAATATCACTATATCCCTAGACATGAATTACCTAGATGTTTTTCCCCAATTCTTAGCATATAAATATTTCTCAATGCCTAAATCCTAAAACAGTTCATGAAAATGGATGATCAGACCAAAGACATGTGAATAAGCACAGAGATGAACAATAATATCAACATCATATAAATAAATAGTTTATAATCATTACATCAAAGAGAGTTTGGTTTGTAGAGCTCCCAACAACGGGTGGTTTTAGCTTCATTGTCATGAAAGACTTAGAAATATAAAAGTGGGATAGAAGGAAAGAAAATGGAAGAGAAATGGATTGAAACGGATCGATCAGAGCTCCAGAAAATGGATTTTCCTTGCACCGACTGGGTATGAAGTTCTTGCCTTGTTTCTATTCTTTCTGCTACCTTGCTTCGTAGTGAAGTATCACTAAATGAATGGAAGTTGATTTATATATATAAGTCACTTTTTGCAAATATCTTCCCACTTGATGACCAATTAGAACTGTCATTGTGCGCTAAGCCTGCACGTGCGCGCTGAATGCACTTGTAAAATCTAGCTAGCAAAAGTGACTATCTGCTAAGCTGTCAGATGCTCGTTAAGCCGCCAAATGTAGGCTAAGCCGTCAAATGCGCTAAGCAGCCATATGTACGCTACAGTTGGCCTCTAGGTTGGCTTTCTTGCGCTAAGCGGGCTTCTTGAGTTGAGCAGTCTTTGATGAGCTAAGCAAGGATGTCACGTTGAACGCAACACTTCAGTTCTTCTATCCTCTATCATACCTCTGCTATATCTTTATACAAAATACAACTAAAATTACTATAAAATCATTAAATTTAGCATCTTTTAGATAAAAAAAAACTCAGAAGAAGCTAAGTTTTTGTTGTTTTAACACAAAAGAAGCAATAAAAAAAAGAAAAATAGATAATTGTTATGTGATTTCAGTATACAAATGATGTATGCATAACACTTATCAACAACGCTGATGTGGTTGTTGACCTTGAAGATCTTCTTCCGGTGCAATGAGAGTTCGGAGTAAGCCTTGTTGATGCATGCAAGGACAACGATGGCATAGCCTTCTTTGCCACCTCTGATGGCTTCAACCTCAAAAACTTCACCACCTCCAACAAGATCATGCTTGGGCAACACAGGGAAAAAGGAGAGGTATTAGGGTTGAGGGTATTTTTGACCACTGAAGCTTTTTGTGAGGTGTAGGATTCATATTGAGAGGTGCAAGATATAAATGCCAAAGCAACCCCATTTACATAGTTGCCTTTGGTCCAAAAAAACAAAAGAAATATGGTTATCAAATGCCCATTCACTTTAGCCATTTGAATCTTGCACCTTTCAATTTTAAAATATTCCCAAACTATTATGCAAGGGTGCAACTCGTCAATGGGGGCATTTTGCTTCGTGAGCATGCATCTCTACAAGGTTCTTCTGCCATTTTTTGTCCCTCTTTGTTGTTCATCATCACTCCCCATTTCTGAATACTCCGTCGAAAACCTTATTAAAATGTAAGAGAAGTCATATTAGCCTATGTTTGTATATCAGAACGATCATTTCGAAAATGCATAATATCTAAAAAAACTATTCCGAAATACATATATACTTTCAAAGCAACTATTCTGTAATAGGAAAAAAATTCCAAAAAAACTATTTTGAAATAGGATGTTTTTTATTATAGAATAGAAAAATAATGTTTTTAGAAAACTATTCCGTAATAGAAAAAAAATATTTCTAGAAAAACTATTATGGAATAGGATTTTTTTTAATAGTTGTTCTGAAAATATATATGTATTCCAAAATAATTATTCTATAATAGAAATAAAAGTCAGGAAAAATTATTCCGTAATACAATTTTTTCTATCATTAAAATAGTTGTTCCAAAAATATATATGTATTTCAAAATAATCATTTCATAGTAAAAAAAATCTTATTCTAAAATAGTTATTTTGAAATAATTTTTTTTTATTTCATAATAATTATTCTGAAATACATATATACTTTCAAAATATTTATTCTAGAAAGTATTTTTCCTATTGTAAAATAACCAACACAAGAAGGTTCAAACACGAAAAGTTTCAAATAGCCATTTCTTTTCTAAGAACTTTTTTATTCATTCATCTTCATTTTAAGTAGTGCAAAATTCAATGGAAACTATAGGATTCAAATGCCTCCGTCTCATTTACTGCTAAAAATGGGGAAAAACCACTAAAGCCATTTAAGTCACCTAAAAAAATATTAGTATTAAGTTGTGAGGTGTTTATTCAGCGGGTTTAGTTTTAATCAAAAAAATTCAAAAAAGAATGCCTTGAGGATTACTTAAGGATATAACCAGAACGAAGAAACAATTGTTCGACGAAAACAAGATAATGGTACACTTCAAATTCGGTATACTAGAAATGTTTTAAATCCCCTCTCTTTCCCTCTAAATCCTTCAATATTAGAGGATAGCAAAGCAAAAATTGAAGGTGAGAAATTTTGTCCCCTCTCCCTTTCCTTGAAAAAATTGACTCAAACAATAAAAAATAATTTAAATATATTTTTAATTATTGTAATTTAGTATTTTTTTTTACTTTTTGCCTTTGCAAAATTATTTTTTTATTTTTCAGTTTTTAAAAATTATATTTATTTTATTTTTCATCTTTAAAATATTTTAGATAGTATTCTTTATTATTCAAAACGTTATCTAAAGTGATTTAAGGATAAAAAATAAAACAAACATAATTTACAAGAACTAAAAATAAAAAATAAATTTTATAAAAACGAAAAGTAAAAATACATGAAATAATAAGAATTAAAAATATATTTAAGACAATAAAATTTATAAAAATTCATCTCCTCTCGTCTCCTCCCTTCCATTTTCCACCCACCAAACATTATGTAAAAAATAAAATCATTTCTGAATGACTATATTAATAAATTTATCTTTTGTAAGTATAGAACTCTATTGGTTTTTATAAATATATGTTGATAAGGTAGGTTGAAAAATCATATGATCTCTTGTTTGTGATAAGGTCTTTATCTTTTGGAGGATAGGAGGGATTGTATTTAACTGATAAAGTTACTGTTGATGTTGATTCCAAACTTTGTACACGGTTGAGAATAGAGTAAGGGGGTTGAACCTCATTGACCCTAACCCTAACCCTACTATCCAAACCATCTATAATCTATTAATTGGATTTCTTATTCACTATCTTTAAAGTAATTCTTAACGGCTTTCCTAAATAAAATGGTTTGAAAGTTTAAATTTCTGTATTGGAGTGCAAGCTTCATCATCATCTTTGGAGCATTAGTGGTCTTAAAAAAATTAGCATAATTTACGAAAGACTTTAAATTTTTATGCGTCAAATTTCATTTCACGTCTAAGGTCGGTCAATAATTTTTTGTTTGGTAAATAGTGTTGTCAAATAACAATGTTATCCCATGGAGATAACGTCCTAAGCACAAGCAAGTTAGGCATAAAACAACGTGCACTAGCTTGTGAAGTTCTGTGTAAATTTAAGTACCATTTCTTATGAATCTCGGTTTCAACCATAAACTGCATGTGGATCTCTGTTTCAAATTATTGTTTCATGCAGTCTGATTAACTTCTCGCATAACATACACAAAAGGATACGTCTGAAACCACTTGTCAAGTATACACTGCGGAAAACACATAATATATTACTTTGATCTGGACGTTAATTTTGAGTTCTTTGATTTACTACAAAATTTTCAAAAAGGAATTTTCAATTGTTATCTACTTTAGTTTAAAAAAGGCGTTTCAGTCTTAATCAATTGCTTTATTATCTCCTGTATTTAATTAGGACCAAACAAACTTATGTAAGGTCCAAAAGCAATTAGTATTTGATGAAAAAGTTATGCATGCTTGGTTTATTTTTCTTCCCCGCTTTTCGGTAACAAGATAAGACCAACAGCCTCGTACCTATCAGCTAAGAAAAGAAAGTTCGTTTCGATCAAGAGGTTCATGCATAATATCACAGTACTATTTAACCATTAATGTACAAAAAAACGAAGAATAAGAAAATTGTCGGCCTACTTAATTATAAAATTGCACGTAGACACGTATTGTCCTTTCCAATTTTTTGCTACGTGATGTATATATTTTACAAGTCATAATATCCCACAGGAAACACTTTGATGCAGAACATAATAGTTATAAATTAGTGCTAATCTGTGTCTCGGTTCTCATTTTTCTTTCTGTTCTTTCTTCTTCATACATTTTATCTATCTGCCTAAGCACATGTTTCAATTTATTAATTTGTAAAAGCTAGTTAATTAGATTATTCAGTTCATCTATCTTGAGAAGTACCTAGATTAGTAGAATACACTGGGGTCATTTATAGTACATATTTTTTAAGTTTTAGAAGCATAATAACTTATACACACGAGGACACTTGGTCCATCATAGCTTCCCCATAACCCCCAACCAAGGATGATTTCTTTGAATGCATGGTTGGCCAGCATGAGCAACAGTACCTTCTCTTATGCACCCTCCTTGTCCTCATTGATGTCTATGTGTGGAGACATCATGCTGATGCCAACCTTACATCAACAGAAAAACAGCCAATAAACCTCATGGACCCACAAAGTGGATCATACGAGGGATAAATACTTGAGTATCAAAAGTCTCTTATATTTTTCATATGGACTATCTTAGTCAGTTATTTTCTCTAAAATTATATTTTTAATATTATAGGTAGAGTGAAAAAAAATGTTTAACGGTGCAAAACAAATATCTTACTGCAGGACAACTAAGAATCCCTCTTGCAAGAGATGAGATTAAATTTATTTTGCTTGTAATGGTGGGGCTAAAATTAAATGTATTAGTTTGGGGGGATTGCTTTGATGGTGACAGTGATGATGGGTACCTATGGTAAGGCACGCGCAGTTCTCTTCCATAGCTTTTTGCAACAACAAAGAGAATAAATATGATTGTCTCCACTGCACGCCCCCTTCTCTTTCTCTCTTCCTCTCACAAACCCAAGATTTTTGCACACATTTCAGAAGGAAAAAGACCTACCAGAATTTTCGGTAATTGTCACTCCCATAATCATCACCTTTTACCCTTTTCTAGTATAGTTATATTACAATACGCAACAATCTCCTATGTGACAACTTTGTAGCAATAACATCATTAAAAATAGTCATGCATGCCATGTCTATGTACTCTGGAGAAATTCCTTGGCTGCCCATAAAGTCCATTAGAAAGTGTTTTTGGTATTTACCATTATTCGATGTGTGTCACATTAATTATGTAAGTCATTAATGTTTCTTACTGTAATAGTAGGAGTAGTATTTTTTAGTGTTAGTATATTTTGAACGAAAAGAACAAAGAATTTCTGTTATTACTGTTAATGTTAGCATGCACATGCTACTGTATACAACTAGTATAGGAAAGATATTGGCCAGACTATGATATCAAATCAACCTCAGAAATCCCCCGAAGCTTATTTGTATTCTACTTTACGAAACCCCATGAGGATATTGCGCTTTTCATGTATTGAGCACATCCACTTTGCTAGATTTCTTGGTTTTTACATTCCCAACCGGAATCATTGTCCCTTTTGATTTCCTACCATCTTCACCTCCTTATATTCTCCCCCCCATTCTCCTATCCTATCCACAACACTTCTCTAGCTATCATTGCTCTTCAGCTCTCTTCTTTCCAATACCTCGTTCAATAGCTCCAAGGTTCTGAGTTGCAAGCTAACATGGGTGAGATAGCTTTACCAAATGGCATTAGCAATGGCAATATTAATGGAGTCAATGGACAAAGCCATTCTCTTAATGGTTACAGGAAGAGTTGTTGGTATGAAGAAGAGATTGAAGAGGACTTAAGATGGTGCTTTGCTCTCAATAGGTACATATATCTCTATTTTTCTGTCCTTAGACTACCCAATTCGCTTGTTAATACCGCATTAAGTTACCATCTTGCTTAACTGGTCAACCAAAAACTTGTCCCAGCGGCTTGTATTTTTCATTTTGTACTCTCCATTTTTCTCATAGGAATGGGATTAGACTTCCTTTGACTGCTCTTTTGGCCTTTTCATGTTCATTTTTACTATTAGTTATTATTTCTTTTTGTTAATGATGATTTAAGAAGATTCGTGGAAAGAAAAGCCACAAAACAGGAAGGTAAAAGAAGCACGAACTTTTTTATTCGAGTTTGATTTGAGTGAGACAAAAATACAGTACAAGTTGTCTGCTACAAATGCCAAGAGTTATCTTGGCTCTGTATATCACGGATATTTTGATGATTCCAGCTTCTCATGCTAGGAAAAAGTAAAGGGACCCTAAAAGTCATAAGTTCTTTTTGCTCGTGGCCATGAAAAAGGCAGACAACACAAAAATGAAAATAAGTTAGCTCTTTCGTTGCTAAGTCCAGCACTATTATCTGTTTGATATAGATACACCACTGTAACACATATTTTACACATCGGAGTTTTTGTTTAAAAAAAAAAATATATATATATATATTGTAGCATTTTTTATTTCTCTCTAAAGTTTGAAAATAAGTTTTACGTGTCATTCATGTGTTACTTACATGCAAGTATAATTTATTCTTCTATCTTTGGTGCGGTTGCAGTATATTGCATACAGGAGCTAGCCAGTACCAAGACATTGCATTGTTGGACACAAAGCCCTTTGGAAAGGTTCACATGCTCATACAACATATAGTTACCTTAACAAATCATGAACCTAAATTAAACTAGCCTCTTATTATGTGCTCGACTTTGTTGTGCCCTTTTGCAGGCTTTGGTAATTGATGGAAAGCTTCAGAGTGCAGAGACAGATGAATTTATCTACCACGAGTGTCTAGTTCATCCGGCTCTGCTTCACAATCCTAGGTACCTCATTTGCACTCCTAACAATAAAAAATATCTTGAGATGTAGATAACATTTTTTATTATCTTTTATTTTTCATTCTCTTTTGTATGCCATGTTTTAGCCCAAAGAATGTTTTTATTATGGGAGGAGGAGAAGGCTCCACTGCAAGGGAATTGCTTAGGCATAAGACTATAGACAAAGTTGTAATGTGTGACATAGATGAGGTATAGTCTCTTTTGTATAAAGTTAGTTCTTCATTATATATTTATATACCATGAAGGTAACTGACTAGTTAAAAACTTAAAATCCATGTGCTTGCTCGAGCAGGAGGTGGTGAATTTCTGCAAATCGTACTTTGTGGTGAACAAGGAAGCATTCCGTGACACAAGACTTGAGGTCGTGATCAACGATGCCAGGTTTAAGAATCAGATAGTGTGCCGTGCTTATTGTGTCATTCTTTAATTATATTTGTCACTGAGTTACAAATTTGTAATTATTATGTGTCTATGTTACAGGGTTGAACTAGAAGCCAGAGATGAGAGCTATGATGTGATAATTGGCGACTTGGCAGACCCAATTGATGGAGGTCCTTGCTATAAACTTTACACCAAGTCCTTCTATGAGTTGATTGTCAAGCCTAGACTGAAGCAAGGTGGCATATTTGTAACACAGGTATATATGAGTCAGTAATACTATGTATCAATACTCATAAAAAATGAAACAATTAAGTAACGTGTATGTTAGTTAAATTCTTATGCTTTTTCAGGCAGGACCAGCTGGAATATTTAGTCACACAGAAGTCTTCTCATGTATCTACAACACCTTAAGACAAGTTTTCAAGTGTAAGTGTCTTCCGAGGGAAAAGAAAAGATTATTTTTTCCTATTAAGTTTTTCCTGGTTCAATATAAAGTTCTTTTGACATCAATTGCATCAAATTCCCCTTCTTTTCTTTTGTTTGCAGATGTTGTGCCTTATTCAGCTCACATCCCATCCTATGCTGATATTTGGGGATGGGTTATGGTAAATATTACTGATAATTAATTTCAAGTTCTTGTTTAGTATTATGTGTTATGTATGTTAAGATATATGTGATAAGAAAAGGGGGCACAAAAAAAAGTTGTTCGACCACTGAAAATATCTTTATAAGAAATGTACCTTGAGACAAATTTAGCATACAAAACCATAGAAAATTAAGGTGTCATGCATGGACATTATTGCTAAGACTTTTTTTGGTCTTTGGAATGTAACAGGCTTCAGATTCTCCATTAGACCTGAGTGCAGAAGAGCTAGACCTCAGAATGAGACATAGGATTAAGGGGGAGAATGGATATCTTGATGGGAAAACATTCACATCAGCCTCAACTTTGAGCAAAACTGTTCGCAACTCGTAAGTGGAACTTAGTTCTATTTTATATCCTCTTGCAATTGCATTTATTCGCCTGTGATATTCTGTTCTTGACACACATTTGACACTATTGACAGGCTGGACAATGAAACTCATGTATACACAGAGGAAAGTGCTAGGTTCATATATGGCCATGGCAAGCATGCATAACCAAGCTTGAGAAGTAAAACCAAATAGTAACGCCAAAAGAGACACACAATGCAAGTGAAAAAGGCTTTCCAAGACTTTATTTTATTTCATCTTTTATGCATTTCCCTTTGTTTGTTTTTTTTTTCTTTCTTTTGGTGTGTAGTTCACCTGAAAAGGCTTACATGATATATGAATGGGCTACAAGCGGGTCCTATCTTGTGCTTCTCTATGAATCTATCAATATTCTGAATCTGAATCACTTAGTCAACTACTTAAAAAAAAAATTACGGTTGAGTTACTACTACTTTTCACCTTTCTCCTCCTGTGAAGTGTTCTAATGGGGTTTGTTTAATATGATGTTATAACTTTAACGGTAATGATATTTTTTTTTTCACGTAATTTCTTTACAATTTTTATTTTTTTGATACAGTTTATCTTTTTTTTGGTAGTGCAAAGCATTATTATTTTGTTCGAGTATAAATAACATTATATCTATGAACAATTCCGTCATTTCAATACAGCTTATATCATATCGATGACATATCTAATATCATATCAAAACTTTTAAGTGCATATTTATATCAATTATATGTAATTCAATAAATATGCTTTCACGTATTAACCATGTTGTAAATAAAATTTAAGCAAAACTCGTAGGAAAAAAAATGGCTCAAGTACCAGTACTCATATATATCTGTGGCGTTTATTACTTACATTATTAATTTTTTCGTAAGTTACAGTCTAAATAATAAAAGTTAGGGATTGAGAAGAAAAAAAATTACAAATTGAATTACTCCCTCGAAAAGCAAAGTTATACAGTATTACTTTTGTTTTCTTCAGTTATAGACTAAATAATAAAAGTTAGGGAATGAGAAATAAAAATTACAAATTGAATAAGAAAAGATACAAGATTAACACAATTGAATACTTTCCTCTTTCATTACTCAGGTCAGTTCATTACTTTTTATGCTTGTAACTTTTGTTATTTAACCTGTAATTTCTATAAAACAAAACATAATACGTAGTACTTTCTTTTTAGGAGGAAATGCCCAAGTGAACCCCAAAATAATGATTTAATTAACATCAATGGAAACAATTTCAGCATTAAAACCAGGTTGCTTGTTCTGTTTCCCAAGTATCAGGCAGCCTCAACAATATATGATTGCCAAAGTGTGCCGTTGGCATAAAATTATTCCTTTTCATAATATTTTCTCTTTAGTTTTTCTTTCCATCGACCAAGTTTATATTCTATTTTACATGTGTACCAACCAAACAGTTGATATTTTACGTTATAAAAAATAAAATAAAAAACAGTTGATATTTTATATCATATCTCGGCATATTTTGGATACACCTTTCTTTCTTTATTTCTTGGTCCATAAAGCTAGATCTACCTTTCCTAATTTATACAAGCTGGCCCAAAAATTTACCTCCATTGATGGGCTTATTCCTGTTTAACATTGGGTGTTGTTATTAGCACTACCACAACTGCTAATGGTATTATTCGCGGTGTCTTTTAACTGTATTCTGAAATTATCTTTTTTACAGATATATAAAAGAATCGTGTTTCTATTATCTATTAAAAAAAAAAAAAGCACAGCATAAAGAAGAAATGAAGAGCATGTACATGGTGTTGGCCTGAAGCAAAATGACCAGGCTACAATTGGGGAATGGCGTGACGTGACTCCTGTTTTGTTTTTAAAGAGTAAACTAAAGCAAAATATTCCTTTAACGATTCAATCAATTAAACAGAAAAAGATGAGTTATTAAGGCTCGGTCTAAAAGGATAGAAAAATTATAATATTTACCATTTGGAAATTTTATAAAAGTAGAGGAATAATTAAAATATATATGGGACTCACAAATTTACCTCTCCATCCAAATTGGGAGGGAAAGAAGGAAAAAATAAACTTTATATAAAATATCAAAATAACTTTATGTTTTTTTATCAAAGATATTTGTCATTTTATATCAAAAAATATAAATATTTTTTATACAATCAAACAAAAAGAAAAGAAAAAGGTTTGAACTTTCTTGTTTTTCCTACTAAATAGCCTATTAAATTATCTCATTTTTCATTTTTGCCCTTTTCTTCTTTTTTCTCCTTTCATTTGCTTTCACCGACCAAACTTACCATAATTAAAGGCTTGCTATTAATATCATATCTTTACCAAATAAGGTGATATTTTACATAACGTTTAAATCATCAAAAAAGGTACACAACAATCACGTGAATCAACATTGTGTAATCTTTCGATCATTGCAGCAGTCAAATACTGATTGAAAAACTACGCGTAAATTTTGTAGCAGGAAAATCATGTGTTTCTCTATCTCTGACTGCAACATTCTATGAATTTATTAAGTTTATGAATTTATTGTAGCAGGAAAAACTACGCGTAAATTTTATGAATTTATTAAGTTTTTCCTTTTTAAACGCGTAGCCCCGTTTATATGAATAAATCAATCACAAAATATATTTTAAATTTTTATCATTTGTACACTTCGGCACGGCCAAGTTTACAATGAACCAACCAATAATTAAATCAATTAATGAGATTTTTTTTTTTTTTAGCGATCTCTGTCTTCTTAGAGTGGTTTGGTCATCAATGATAGGCACATTTACATAAGAAATAACGATGCTTAATTAATTAGCTGTATTTGCTGTTTCAGACAAAACACGTCCAATCCTGGCGTTATCAAACCCAATTATTTTATGTTTTTTCGGTGCTAATCAAACCCAATTATGAAATACCAAAAGAAAAATATATTATGGTTGTCGTCATATTTTGTTATATTATTGCCCATCACGTTCTTTGGTACATAATTGGAGCCACACTTTCGTCATCACCCAACCATCATGCTTAGTGTTGCTGTTAATGTAATTTTTGGGGTCTTTTAAGTATTTATTCAATATATTTTAATATAAAATTTCATAATATAAAAGTTATTAAAATTAGTTAAAAATAACTTATAAAAGGATCATAAATTTGAATAAACTTCTTCCAAATACCTTAATTTAATGAATTTTTTTTAATTTAGTTTTGGTTCATTGATGATTAAACCAGATTAATGATTAATACATGGCAAATACTCTTGCATGACTAACAAAAAAATATATTAAGTTATAAAAAAAAGAAAATCAAATATATTTTTCATATCAATCTTAGTTACGTAATTGATTTAACTAGCTTGGTTGAAGTTTTGTGAATTTGTTATTTTTAGTTGGATCTATTTGATAGTTGTTTAGAAGTGTTCTCAATAATCATCCTAAAAAATTAGGATCTATTTTGTATTTAAGATGTATAATAATAATAATAATAAATAAAGAGAATATATTTGTATATCCTAATGTGTGTTTTTAAAGCAATAAATCTTTTTATTTAACAGTGTCAAGATTCTAAGTATATTCATATAATTAATCTATCTGTTATAATTATTTGATGAGTGAAATACTAAAATATATATATATATATATATATATATATATATATATATATATATATATATATATATATTACTTTTGAGGTCCATAATTATGCTTGAAGTTTTCTAATTTATTTTTAATACACTTTGCTTTCAGTTTTTATTTATAATGTTAAAGAAATGTGAATTTGAATATTTTTTAAAGAAAAAATATTTTATTTAAATAATTTTATATTTCTTTATCTTTATATTTGAAAGTAAAAAATATCTTATATTTTTTTATCATAAAAAGCTTCCTAACATGAGTAAAAGATACTTCTCAACTAATCACATTATGTGATCATGATATGTAACAATAATATCTTGGTGCTATCAAATATATAGTACTATTCTATTAAAATATTTATTTGATTGAATTAAATTGTTTAATTTAATTATTAAAAGTAATTAATCATAATTAAAAGGTGTCGAATTCCTCATCACTACTTGTTATATTTTCGATCCTATCCTTAAGAGTTATGATATGTCCTTAAATCGGATGAGATTTACACATTTTCGTTTCTTAAGAGTCGAGACGATGGAAAACTAAATTAAAATCATGTTTCCTTGACTTTACTCGTTTTTGTCTAAACTAACGTAAAATTCTACACATAAATTAATTGTAACATTAGAAACAAGGCACCAGTTGGTGGCAGATAATTTATCAAAATGAAACATGCATGGGCATCACCGCATCAGTTCTACTACTTTATATAGTCCAAATGGTTCTACAGCACAAGAATCGAGTGCTTGTTCTCACCCAAAACTTTATCTGCTTGAACTTTAATCCTCTGTTTTGAAGCTTTATTTATGGATGTTAGTGGATCAGAGAATGTATTCTTCAAACCACACTCTTCACATGTCATTATTAAACTACTACTAGTATCTTCCAAGGTCTGACAAAGCATGTGGTCCAGTGTTTTAATTCGAACGTTGGGGTTTTGTTTAAGGATTTGTGGGAACATTTATGTAATTATCGTAAAGGAAGGATTGCAATCTTGCTCAGTTAGCAAATATCTCATGTTTGGCTTATATTTTTAGATACTGTTTTGGGTAAATAAGTTGATTGAGTATTTATTTAATAAATTTAAATTATATATAGGCTTATGTCATAAATTTGATTATGAAATTTGTTAGAACAAGTTAAAAATAACTTATTTTAATAAGTTATATTATGAAATATGTCGAAGTAATGAAAACAAATCTATAGAAATCAAAATCTCAATTAAACTTCTTAGTTCTTATGAAATATCTCCCCCTTACTTTTGATAGATAACTATGAGGTATATTTTTCGGCCTATTAGTTTTTCGGGTTGTAATATTTTCCTGGAGGGTACTCCTTGTACCTGCTCTGGAAGTCGTCAATAAAATTTATTTGCCTTATCTTAAAAAAAATGATATGTCTATAATGATAAAAGGAACAAATTAAATAGAATAAAATATAAATAAATAAATAAATACATTATTTTCACTAACATTACATTAATTAATCTGAATGTAATTAAATTTAAACGGTCTCAGATTCAAATCTTATAAATGAAACAAATGTCATTAGAATTTTTAAAAAAAAAACTTCACTAACATGATTGGTTAAATTCTTTAAAAAAAATTAATTATAGACCAAATCAATAAACATTTCGCATTTATAACATTATAAAAAAACATCATTTTCTTTATTTGAATATTTTACTGCAATACAAAATAAAATTCACATCTTAATCTTTTTATTGTTTTTTACTCAATTTTTTTCTCCAATAATAAAGATAAGATAAAATTATATTTTTTTTTTGAAAATAAGGTATCCCAATGGCCAAAAGTTATCAAATTAACTCTTAAGATGATAGGAGATCAAAAGTAAATTTATGGTTAGAGAATCAAATTTCTAACAGTATATTCAAAGAATCCATATATCTATCAACTATGTTTGTTGATGAAGGCAAAACTATATTGTATAACTAAAAGAATACCTATTTTAAAGAAATAACACGTAATTTCTCCAACCTTAATGAATTTATTGAATAATTTTTAAATAATAAAAAAATACATATGCATATCTGAGTTGTAACACATAGGCGTGACATGATTGGTAAGACAATGCCAAATTCTTAATTTGTCCCGATTTCTATATCCGATGCATGGCGCATGATGGGAGTGAACTATTATTCCATAACATAAATCTGTTAATGACAAATCAAATAAAGAGTTTAATTTTTATTTTTACCAGTTTTGGGACTCAAGTTTATATATTTTTTGTCAACAAAAGCATGAAAAGTTACTATTTCATAGGAGGAAAGTATTCAAATAATAGTAAATGTAAGGAGGAGTGAAGGCACAAAGAAACAGTGTCGGTGGTCTCAAATTTAAGTTACATATGCAATTTAAATAATAAAAAAAAAGAAATTTATAAGTTCGTCATAATCGTATCGAACTCAAATAAAATTACGAACAATACACGTGTCTCTAAAAACAAGAACAAGGTAAAACCATATTTTAGCACTAATAAATAAAAGAATACCGAATTTTAAAAAATTAACACGCTATATATCCCCAAGTGTTCATTATTTTATTGATTTTTTTTTGTTAAGAAGTTCGAAATAAAGAATTGAGTTTGCATATCTGAGTTGTAACACAAAGCACTGAGACGATTGGTAAGATAGATGATGCCAAGTTCCTAAGTTGTCGCGATTTCTTTATCCAATGCATGTCGTATTGGAGTCAATTATTATTCCATAACTTGTCTGTTCGTTTATGGGTAAAATGGAAGGAATGAAAAGATGAAATTTAATAAAAATATTAAATTTTTATTTTAGTGTCAGAGGAAAAATAAAAATAAAGATAATTTTTTATGAGTTTCGCTATGATAATTTTAGTTTAATTTTTCATATATAATTAAGCAAAAACATATTGCATTACATTTGTTTTTGTTTTACTAAAAAGTAAATATTTTTATATAATATAACAAGTAAAGAATTTTATGTTCCGAAAAATAATATAACAAAATGCTACCAATTCAAATAAGTTTGAGAGAAAATTTTCTATTACTTTTCTTCTGTTTGACATCTTTTTCCTCACATTTCTATCTATTTTAAACAATATAATACATAATAAGTCAATATATAAATATAAATATAATGCAATACACTATATTAATTAATAAATTAATATATAATTGATTAAAAATTATATTTTACAAAAAATATAAGACATTACACATGGTTAAGAGAATAAATTCCTATTTTTGTTTCAAAGAATAGAGGCACGGACAATTTGGTCTTTGAAATTTGTTTAGAGACAAGTTATTGACAGTTTTTTCCATTGGACATTGGGTATGTTAGTCCTAAAAATTACTACTGATTTGCTAGTGTCGCATAACTTAAAAGAACTAATTCAACTAAATTTATAATTCTTTTAGGGATTAAATTGTTTATAATTATTTTTTGTCTGAGACTAACTTGCTAATATAACTAAGACTAACGGAATGACCACTGTGTTCAATGAAAAAAAAACTTTTAAGAACTATTTTGCCTTTAAAAAACTTTTAAGAATTATTAGTATTTATATTTTTTTTTCAGGAACAAAAATAAGAGTTTACAAGGTTAAAATAACTTAAAAGTATATCTTGTATCTATTATAAAAAAAATATTGAGTCTAATTTCTAAAATTTAGTGCAATGAGGCCGATTATAAACACCCCTAATTTTAATATCTCTACATATTTCTCTAAAAACATAATTAACATAAAAAAATGCATAGCGTCATCTAACTGGCTAAATGATTCGTTAACACTTATTATAAGACAATGCTTTTATTGCACTTTCTTTTAGAACGTGAGATCAACATAAGAAAGGCAGAAGAAAAATATAGAGAAATAAGTGAAAGACATGAAATGATGTAATGAACATTGACAGAAGAAAAAGAGACCGCACAAATAAGAAGTGTGATTCACAAAGTTTTATAATTTTGAACAAATTTTATTCAATAACTAATCATGTTTGTGTTAAAGAATGTGTTGTTTCTTTTTTTTCTTGATAGCTTAATTATAGTATAGGAATATATATACTTCTATTCAAAATAGTGTCCATAAAATTAAGAATATTTACTGTTAATACATATTTGTCTAAAATACACATTTTAAATATATAGGATATCATATTTGGTTGGAATAACTCCAAATATAACCCAAACCCATATTCAACACACACTGAATTTAATTTCTAAAATTTAAAGCGTCAAAAAGATCAGACTTGGATACTGAGATGAGACAAAAATTGGTGATAATTTTTTTCACTAATACTAGGGTTACAAAAAATTTAGTGGCAAATTTTTAAAAGTTACACATAAATCTTTTTATTACTAATATTATTTTTTCTTGTGCTAATTTTAATTACTTTATTCTTAGAATCTAAGTTACTTTAGAATTTAGAATAAATTAGAAAAAGGTAAAGAGCATATACTGATATTTTGGAGTGCTAAAATTTTTCCTATTAGTCATAGGAATAAGTTCCGATAACAGAATAAATCAAAAAAATTAAAAATATAAATAGACAGGTTCATGAGTCAATCAATGAGCTAGTCTCGTTGTTATTACATATTTACATTATAATAGTCCTAATACTTCCTTTTGATGCATATATAAACAAATAAATAGTTTTGTAGGTTAGATTTAAATATAAATGAATTTAATTAATTTTATTTTATTTAATATTATTATTCATAAAACATTATTTATTTATTTTTATTTTTATTTTCTATTTTTTATTCATGATATCATATTTCAAGAAAAAAATATTTTAAAAATAATTTTATTTTTTATTTGAGATTAATAAAATTAAATAAGATCAATTAATTTTTTTAATTATTATAAAATATATTATTTTTGTTTATATATGAATTCTAAAATACATATTAGACTACAGGTACCGCGCGGGGATAGTCTCACAATAATTTGTGAAATTAATAGTTGTGCATTTAATGCGATACAGAGACTCAAGAATTACACGGTTCATTAAAAGTCTAATGTTCTTACTTTCAAATTTTAATACACACATGCATTTATTAAGTGTTTTTCTCAATTTTTTTCTATTTAATTTTATTTGTATTCAAGTAATTGAAAACTTGTATAGTTTATTTACTATTTACAGTTAATTTGGCGGGAAAAATTACTATAAATTTCTTTCTTTATATATTAAGATTAAGA